>NC_079169.1:85305154-85605154 GCF_947568905.1 Ostrea edulis
TGCCATTTTACAAAAATCTTGAATAACCCTTGAGACGTTGACAGAGGTGTATGTGAGAGCAAGGAACGACAACTCTGAGTAGAGATTGGTAAATTTCAGCTTTTCTGGCCCAGTGGTTCTTGAGAGAAATTATCATAAATGACCCCACCCTATTTTTGCATTTTTGTGATTATCTCCCCTTTGAATGGGGCATGGCCCTTTATTTGAATAAACTTCAATCCCCTTCACCCAAGGATGCTTTGCGCCAAGTTTGATTGAAATTGACCCAGTGGTTCTGGAGAAGATTTTTAAAAGTTGTCAATGTATTTTTACTATTTCGCTATTATCTCCCCTTGGAAAGGGGTGTGGCCCTTCATTTGAACAACCTTAAATCACCTTTTCCCAAGGATGCTTTGGGTAAAGTTTGGTTGAAATTGGCTTAGTGGTTATGGAGAATATTTTTTAAAAGTTGGTAATGTATTTTCACTATTTTGCTTAATCTCCCCTTGGAAAGTGACATGGCCCTTCATTTGAACAAACTTGAATCCCTTTCACCAAAAGCTGTTTTGTGCCAAGTTTGGTTGAAATTGGCCTCGTGATTATGGAAAAATAGATTTTTAAAAGTTGTTAATGTATTTTCACTATTTTGCTATTATCTCTCTTTGGAGAAGGGTGTGGCCCTTCATTTGAAAAACTTGAATCCCCATCACCCAAGGATGCTTTGTGCCAAGTTTGGTTAAAATTGGTCTAGTGGTTCTGGAGAAGGAGATGAAAATGTAAAAAGTTTATGATGACGATGACGGACAACAGACAAATTTCGATCAGAAAAGCTCACTAAAGCCTTCTACTCAGGTGAGCTAAAAATGAGAGGAAAAGTCTGTTCTAATCGAGTGTCAAGACTTAACTGAACTAATCAGTCCTACGCAATGGATCAAGTCAAAAACTTTTTTCAAAAACCTAAAATTCCTCAATGATTGGGCTAATAAATTAGATGCATGTGCGTCTATACCTTTATTAGATGCAAAAGGGTTTCCTTGATTTCATGTGCACGTTTGTTAAATTGCATCATTACGTAACAAAGAGTGTAGCATTTCTAAGAATGGATCATCTTTAACTGAATGTTACTAAGAATAGCAACACTTTTGTAATCCTGTGGCATTACGATTCCACATATGACAAAAAGGAAGACACCAACTCAGGAATCGATATTAACGATTGTCCGATTGTCTGCGACAAGTGAAAACCCAGTTCAGACACCGAGTTAAACTCAATACAGGCTTGTCCAATTGGGCAAGTGATTAGTTCAGTAGGAAATGTTCCGAAAACAAAAGAATGGAGTATGACTTATTTCCTAATTTTTAATATAGATCTATGAATTTTAAGTTTAACACAATTAAATCGATCACAGACTCATCAATTTTTTTAACTAGCAGCTGCAAGAGCCCCTTTCTTGTAGGTCATACCAAATATTATTCTACCAGTATATGAATTATCTAATATATGACTCATCTTCGTCAAGTTTGCGAGAAAATGGTGGCTTCACAACTGTCTTTCTAAGCATGTTAGATTGTTAGTGAGGAGATTGCTCAGAAAGAAGACGATATAAGAAAAGGCAGTGTAGAGAAATCTAAATATTAAAATGAAAACATGAGTTTGGGCAGCATTACAGTCCAAATTTACAGGTTTAATTGATACTGACATTGACTATACCTTGTCTCTGAAATTCAGCAATATACGCGCTATCGCTGGCATTTTGTCTTTTCTTACCAATAATACGATTTACTGAATTGATAGCATCCATGCACATTTTTATCAAGTTATTGAATAAAAACTGATTTATACACTTTTGATACATCTTGTTTTAAGTCCCCTAATGGTTCACTGTTTGTAACACCAAAGGGGACTATATATCTTTCTTTTATGTCCTTCCCATTGGTTTCCCAGACTTTTTTTATGTTATGCTTGTAAGAAATTCAATTTTCAAGTCTCAGTGAAAAACTACAGATCAAGTTCAAATTTCGCAATGTTTGGTAGTCAGTTTATTTTTTTACTTTACGTTTATATATTCATCAGGATAGTCAGGTATCAGAGAATTTTTTTTTTTTTAATAATTTTAATATTCTGTTCATGGGGATCGGGATAGCGTTCCAATTAAAAGTCCCAAATTTACTGTGTGACAGAACATATATATGCTAGATGTTTATGAATTGAATTTAAAAACTTACAGATTTCTGACTAAGACTATTTCATACCTGATAAAAACTACATGCGTCAAGTTCTTGAAAGAACAATCAACAATATATAGGCCTAATCTAAAGGGGCATGGATATGATTCGCATTCAAAATTTATTTTCCACATTTTAATATTTCTATTGGTCAGCAAAAATTTATATGATAGTTGTTGAGTTACAAGTGAGATACAGCACTCACAAATGTTTGCTATGTAAACAAGGCTTGTGCCATTTTTTTGTTTATGTATCATGTTTAAACAAAATGAGATGTGACAAATACTAGAAACTATTTAATTGTGTTCAGCATTAACTGGTAAATTGAAAAGTCTGCTTTAAACGAAACTTTTACTAGTATATTTAACCTAAGTAAACAAATACATGACACGAGCCTTGTTTACATATCAAAGAATTGTGTGCTCTGTATCTCTTGCTACTCGACAACTGACAATCAAATTTTTGCTGACCATTAGAAAAATACCCTAGTTAAGCATTATAAACATTAAAAATAGAAAAATAGCTAGGGCCTAAAATTTGAAAAACTTCAGCTCAAATCGTGTCCATATGCCCTTCAAAAGCATTTTATACAGTCATGGAATTTTGGGCCAGTTAATTGTTTTCATATCCACTGGTCCAAAGGGGCAGTAAAAGTTCTCCATAAAGGTTTAGAAAACTAGGCCAAGTGACCAGTGAATAAAATGCTATAAGTCTTGGGACACGCCCTTGACTTTCTGTAAAGGGGAAGTAACTGTTTGACGGCATTGAGTCCTATTTAGATGTTGTGGAGTTACGAAAGGCTTTATCATGCTAAAACAATAATCTTATCAATACTCTCTTATCAGATACATTAACTTTTAATATACATATAAATATCATAATATGGAGCTAACATGTACATGCCGCCAAACCCTCGTCACGCGAATGGTGCCGCGCCATGATCGCGGGAACAACAATTATCAAATCTTTATCCGGAATCCAACTATGCTTACAAAACGCAAACTCACGACAACATGAAAAAGATTTCTATATTCATTGGTATTGATCATCTCAAAATACAAACTACTTACACCACTTCTTTTCAAACAAAATTGTTTCAACAAACTTTCAGTCACGTGAACACAGACGGTCACAAACTTTCAGTCACGTGAGCACAGAACCGTGGTTGGCCTATATCCGGGAGGTAGGCTGTTAGACCTATAGAAACCAGATAGGAGATCAGAATATATATGCATTTTAGATTTAAACACCATAATAATATCGATATTTTTTTGGCCTTGAAAATATATTATATATACATCATAATGATACATGTAGAAGTAATTTATTTCCAATTTTGGGGGCATACCAGTGGGGGTAGTCCGAAATATCTGACGTTTTCTTGGCTTTTTTTTTTTTTTTTTTTTAATGATTTTGATATTTACCTTGCCAGGAAAACGTCAGAACCGGCGCCATTACGTAAACTGGAAATTCTCGGGCCAATTTTAAATACTTACGAGCCAAATTCAAACTCGTAATTAATCAATAAAACGATGCTTCTTGTACTTACTAATATCGATTTTATGGGTTCTTTCATCACATAAACAACCTCATGAAAACATTAGAATGATCTATAATTTGTGAAACATTGCAAAACATTAGGATTACGAAATACTGATAAATATTTCTCTCTACAGAATCTTGTTTACCAAATTGTTTGAGTGTATTACACCACGTTTCACAAGACAAGCTAGGTTTGTTACATTTAGCCTTGTATCAAGGCTATACAAGGAAAAGTAGGCCTATATATTGGAATAATATTCAACCTCCAATCTGACCTCCTATTTTTGACAAAGTTAATATTCCGTTATTTTTATACATACAAAGTTAGGCTTTTTAACCCCCCCCCCCACCTCTCTCTCTCTCTTTGAGGACGAATGATGAAGAATTGAACCCATGTAGTAATAGAAGATACGCATATAATTTTGAATTTTGGCGGGAAAATGTTTACTTATAGTCACCCCCTCCTCCTCCAAAGTTTGGGTAAAATGTTTTATGTTTTGTTGTTCTTAGACACCACCCCCCCTTCAATTCGAAAAGAAACTATGAGCCCGTTTTAATTTTTACGCAGTTCATAAAAGGGAAAAATGGAGAAATGGCTCAAAATGCTACCAAGAAAACCTACGTATTCCGTAAGAACCAGACAAGTTTTGCAAATTCTGCAGGACATAAAGATCATGAAGGGTACTAGGTCCCGGGAAGAGTTATCTTTTCTTGGTAAGGGACGGACTTCATGGAATCGGCTTGTAAAAAGTAAAACGTTAGAAAATGGAGCATTAGAAACATCTACACGTACTATATTACACACTATATAACACTGCAGTGAAATTTCACCTCGTACAAATATGCAAGCTCAATACAATTTAAGTATCTAAACTGTACAAAGCGATAGTTCACCTCACATATATACTTTCTCACAAATATACCTAAGGAGAGTTGAAAGAAATGCGATCTTATTAAATCGGATCTTTTGATCCGATCACATACACTTACATGTATATATAGCAATATGCGTGAGCACATCAAAGATTAGATTGAAAGAAACTGAAAAGAAAGAATGAAGAATAGACAACAAAAGTAACTACTACTACCAGCCTAAATCAGATCCATAGATAACCAGAGGCCCATGGGCCACATCGCTTACCTGAGTCATCTTGGCCCATATTCAAAGGGGGGGGGGGGCATAATTTTTACAAACTTGAATCTGCACTATGCCAAGAAGCTTTCATGTAAATGTAAACTTCTATGGCCCAATGGTTCTCGAGAAGAAGACCTCTATATATTCTCATGTAAAACTTTGATCCCCTATTGTGGCCCCATCGTACCTCCGGCACAATGTCAGGAAGTTTTCATGTAAATTTCTAATTTCCTGGTCCAGTAATTCTTGAAAAGATCTTCCCTATATATTTATATATAAAACTTTTATCCCCTATTGTGGCCCCATGCTAATCCCGGGGGCCATGATTTTTGCACTATGTCAGAAAGCTTTCATGCAAATGTAAACGTCTTTGACCCAATGGTTCTTGAGAAGATTTTTTTTCTATATAATATTATTAGTGTGTAAAACTTTGTTCTCATATTGAGGCCCCATCCTACCCCCGGGGGCCATGATTTTAACAAACTTGAATCTGCACTATGTGAGAAGCTTTTATGTAAATGTACTTTCCTGGCCCAATAGGTCTTGAGAAGAAGATTTTTAAAGATTTCCCCCATTTTATTTTTATGTAAAACTTTGATCCCCCATCCTACCCACTAGGCCATGATTTTAACAAACTTGAATCTGCACTATGTCTGTCTGGAAGCTTTCATGTAAAGTACTTTCCTAGCCCAGTGCAGTCTGACTAAAGCCAACCCCTACTAATTCACTTCGTTGTGAACTTGAATGTCGGGAAGCTTTCATGTAAATCTCAGGTTTTCTGACCCATTGGTTCTCAAGAAGATTTTCCCTATATATTTATGCCCCCCCCCCCCCCCCCCCCCCTTCATAAAGAGGTATATTGGTTGGCACCTGTCAGCCGGTCGACCACATGTCCGCTCAATATGAACCATTCACTTGATCGTAATGATATTTCATATGTGGGTTGGTTAGGAGTAGAATAGGACCCCTATTGTTTTTCAGGTCAATCTACTCTGGACATAGGAAGACACTGTCCGCTCAATATCTTGAGAACCCTTTCCTTGACAGGCATCAAACTTGGTACACCCCAAAGAGTAGATGATCCCTATTGATTTTGAGGTCACATGGTCAAAGATCAAGGGTAAAACTGGACTAGGAATATACTGACCACTCAATGTCTAGAGAACCCTTTTGCTTGACAGACATCAAACTTGGTATACTGGTACATCTTCAGAAGATAACACCCCCCCCCCCCCTTGATGTTGAGGTCACATGATCAAAGGTCAAACTGGACATGGGAATATACTGTCCGCTCAATATTTTGGGAACCCTTTGCTTGACAGACATCAAACTTAGCACACTGGTACATCTTCAGAAGATGATCCCTATTGATTTTGAGGTCACATGGTCAAACTGGACATAGGAATATACTGTCCACTCAATATCTAAAGAACCCTTTGCTTGACAGACATCAAACTTGGTACATCTTCAGGAGAGGATGACCCCTATTCATTTTGAGGTCACATGGTCAATCCACTCCTGACATAGGAAGATATTGTCTGCTCAATATTTCGAATTGGGGATACTACTATCAATTAAATTATGCATGTGCAACCCTTTCCAATTTTGCACCATGGGGGGCATGTTTTACAAACATCCCTTGTTGTATGTAAAATTTTGATCCCCCTATTGTGGTTCCATCCTACACCATGGGGTCATGATTTTAACAAATCTGAACTATGTCAGGGAGCTTTCATGTAAATTGCAGCTCTTTTGTCCAAGATTTTTAAATAACCCCACCCTATTTTTGCGATTATCTCCCCTTTGAAGGGGTTATGGTCCTTTATTTAAACAAACTTGAAAGCCCTTCACTTAAAGATGCTTTTTGCCAGGTTTGGTTGAAATTGGCCCAATGGTTCTGGAGAATAAGTTGAAGATGTAAAAAGTTTACAGACAGACAACGGACAACAGGCAATCAAAAAAGCTCACTTGAAGTTTCAGCTCAGGTGAACTAATCAATACAGTTTGTCAAAATAAAATGGAGGTATGTAGTACACCGTTATCCAGTAACAGGTACGGGGTTAGTGTGGGGTCCCTACCAGCACCATGTCCCCCTTCTACATTCTGTCCCTGAATCAACAGACACCTCCTCAATCCACAGAAATATTCCTCCTTCTCATTCTACAGAAATGTTCCTTCTTTGACAGATGACAACTCTTTAAGATTTGACTTGCAATGATTTATTTATGATGAGGCACTGATGCTAGTGGGAGCATTCAGTTGGCAGGAACAAATTGTCATTTATTTCATCAATATTCACAACAGAGGCAGTAACGACACAGCAGAGGAGTGATCTCCCTTTCACTTCCATATGTCTGGGTCTTTATGGCGTAACATTACAGCTGTTGTAATATGTACAATTCCGTTTTTGTACAGTCCTACACATACACTTCAAAAGCTACACTATCCGACAATTTATGCTCAGTGCACTTACTTTCTGACATACTTTAAACAATAAACTGCAAACATGGAAATTCACGCACGTTGACTATTGCATTACTACAGTAAATACTAAAACGAAAAAAATAAAATAAAAATCTAGAAATTCCCATGAAGAAACAGATTAATGCAGAAGTTTATCCCTCAAATTTGACATATAATTGAAAATACGTAGCAATGACAATGTTTACAGTATTTCACAAAAGCAATTGGTACAACGCCTGTGACATTTAGTCGTATGTTTACTACATGTACATGTGACAAAATATATTCGAAAACACATGCCTGCTTTCAATACCACAGTGGAGAACATACATATTTAAGATTAAAAATTAGGTGGTGGTGAACGTTTTTACATATTAATTCTAAAATTATACATATGATACTCTGAAGCATTTAATTCTGCTAAAACATCAGATTACAAAAACAATGATTTTTTTTCCATAAATGGCTTGAGTTTCATACATGTGACAGTTTGGACACCATCAATGTTTTTCTTATCTCTTTGCCATGGGGCTTTCCTCCTATTAAAGGAAGCTTAGTACTGTTACCATGGGAGACAAATTCAGTCTTTTTACCGCATTTTGTAATGCATGGTGTCTTTCATGTCTGACAGTTCTCCCTTGAAATCCACATCAATGGTAAAGTCCAGATCACGCTGTGAAAAGAAATAAATCACAAAATATAATTTTCTATACTATCAAGAGGCCCATGAGCCACAATGCTCACATGACCGACACACTGGCCACATTGCTTACACAAGAGTTGAAGGCTTGTGAGTTCGGAAACACTACTACTGTGATTCTGCTTTGACTTTAGTGTGTAATGGAATGAAGAAAACTAAATATACACTATCTGAGAACCTTTCTCTTAATTAAAATGTAGTTTACAAATTGCCCAATAGTTGTTTCCCTTTGGTGAACTCTTCTATGCAGCAAGATGTGAAAGAAGCTATGACTTTTCTGATTCAATGCTGCTTGAGAGAATTCTTTAGAAACCCTAACCTATTTTCACTTTTTATCACCACTCCCTTTTGGAAAGTAGTATGGCCCTTCATATCAATAATCTTCTTTATCCAAGAATTATTTGTGTTAAGTTTGACTGAAAAGGTGTTGCAGTTCTGGAGAAGTTGAAAAAGTGATAGTTAACGCAGCAGATACATTTTTTCAAAAGAAGAAAAAAAACCACATTCCGAAACTTTTTTGTGGGATTAAATACTTGCAATATCAACATTTCCAAAGGATAATAGGATCCAATTGATTAAATAAAAGCTATTGAATGATAATAAAAGATCTAAATAGCAATAGTTTGACATATTTGTGTAGATTTTATGGAGCAATCCTGTTTAAAATTCAGAAAGAAGTTCTGCATATGATCAATATATAAACTGAGACAGGCTACTGACAAATATGTTGATGTAACAGGAGTTTCAACAGCCTTGTTTCATGTCAGCATTTCACAATCAAATTCTTACTCATCCTAGGCACCTGATCCCACCTCTGGTATTTCAAGAGCTCCATGTTGCCCTGTTCTTAATTTTGTATCCTTGGTGGGATTTTTGAGATCGTACATTATCTTCACCTTTTATGTAGGAGTAGTAACCTAACATGGCCATGCAAGCCGTTGAACTGTATTGAATCTGGGAGTTTTCAGTTTGAATGGGGCTTTAATGGATGTTTGGAATTTTCACAAACTAAATTCTTAAGTCAGTTATTCAAAATAAGAGATTTATAAGACCTGAATTGTGAGCACAAAAAGTTGTGCTGTAAATCAAATGCTTTCATATAAAGGGATGATCTGTAGCTGTTATTTCAAAGTCACATAATATGTAGAGGGTAAACAACACATTACAAAACATTAAAGTATGTCATCCAGAAATTGTAAATATGCATTTATAAATGAGTATTTTTTGGCATCTATTGTGCAAGTAAAACATGACATGCAAACAAATCAATAAATTAAACTGCACACTCACTGTTTCATGTTCATTGCACAATAAATGCCAAAATTTAGTTTCAACCCGTACTTAAACATTTTTTAATCAAACCTGATCTACTAGACTCTCCTGAACTAGATTCTCATATTACACAACACTATGTGAACTTTTTGCACTAGACTGACCTTATTACTTTTGTTGGGTTTGACATGAACACTTCCTTGGATTTCTTCTCCCTTTTTCACAGTCAAGTCCATCTGGTCAAAATAAAACACAGTCTGCTTCCAATGTGTGTAGTGGGCCTCAGGAGCTAAAATTAGAACAATCATTCACACATTGACAGTACTATAGTGACATTTGAACCCAAAGTCAAAAGGGTTCTGCCTCTCTGGACAACATAGCTATATGTGAAGTATCAAATAAATTGACCAAAAATTGTGGCCTGTAAGTGTCTACACAATAAAAAAAAGTATCTTTTAATGAATATATAATCAACTTTTTGACAATCTGGGCATCAATCCAGGTTCCATGGATTTCAGAAGAGGGCTCATTGCATGGTTAATATTTTTCATCATATAAACAATTTTTCTATTTCTGAATCATCTCTGATAAAATATGGCATGGTCTTTCATTTCAATGAGTTTAATCTTCTTCACTCAAGGATGCCTTATGCCAAGTTTGGTTAAATTTTCTGTAGTTTTGAGAACAAGTTGAAAATGTGAAACTTTACAGATGGTAGACAAAATAAATGTTCAAAAAGCTTACACGTATGTTGGTTCTGATAAAATACTCTGTTTACTAATCGAGATATAGGGCTCTCGGCGGGTGTGAGCGGTTGACAGGGGATGTTTACTCCTAGGCACCTGATCCCACCTCTGGTATATCCAGGAGTCTGTGTTTGCCCAACTCTCTATTTTGTATTGCTTATAGGAGTTATGAGATTGATCCTTTTATCAACTAACCTGTAGAAAATCCTGTTCTTTTGTGACATTTGGTGAACTCTATGTTGAAGAATGTGATTAACGCATGTACGTAGTCGTTCCTCCGGCACTGAAGGTGAAATGGAGCAGTGAAGTCCAGGTCCTTCTCCTGGACGGTGTAAATGTCCACTTCCTGCAATTAGTGATCGGCACGTATTAGAATTAATGCGACATCTTCCAAACAAAAGACCACATTGGCCATCTGAGTATTATATTTTTATTTATTGGCGCATATACATTTAATATTTAATGCCAACATATATATTTATGCACATGCCAAACAATGAGATCACAGAGAAAGAGATCGTCACCACCTGCATGTGTGGTACATACATCTTACCTTGATTAGACAGGAGTTTGTCACCACCTGCTTTGGGTCCACTACATCTACCAGCGGTTCCGAGATTGCGACCTTTCTAATGGCACTCATGTCAAACCCATACACACTGTCCCAGACTGCAAAGAAATGAAAATATCTACTATCAAACATTGTCCAACACCATAGCATGGATGATGTAGTGTTATTGTTTAAAGACAGTCATAAAATTCAATTTTATATATTTACAATTCCAATTTTTTCTGCCTTTAACATCTTTACAAATTGCACTGACAGCCATTTCCTCTGCATGCGTTGCAGTTGTGAGCAATGTATGAGTCTTGACTATAGTACTTCTATTCTAACGACAGAAATGAAGCACTAACTTGCTTCATGAAGTATGTTGGCGTGAAGCATCGCAGTTTATTATACCTTCATGTACTTTCAAAAATGAAATTCGTTTCTTAAAACCTTCAAAATGCTCTGGAAAGAAGATTTATTATTTTCAACAAGAGGGACGCAAGTACCACCCAAGAAACTATCCCTTGAGACTTGTTTGTTTTTGTTTGTGCAATAAATAGGTTTAACATTTGGCTGCTAGAACCACCATCTCTTCTTTGTAATCAGCAGTGACAGCAATAAAAAAAATAAATCCCTTCTGTTTTCTCAGAATTTCCTTCAACAATTCCAGATTTGTACTTGGTGACCCCCCTCTCTGGGTTTTCTAGTTTATATATATAATACAAGTTTCCATGATTGTGTGTCAAAAGCATAGTGGGAAAATATATCAGGAATTTTTTTTTTTGTTTTTGTAATGTGTGGATCTGTAGCTCACTAGTCTACCCCTTTCTTTAAGAGACCTACAGATCTGCAGCTAGTTCATAACAAGTTTTACTACGCCGAGATCTTACAGTTGATTTTGTCGTCTTTATACTGACGGTCCTCAATAGCGGCCACGTACAGTGTTGCTCGGTCTGGAAATATCAGACCACCTGGTTTCTGAAAAATAAAAATATATATTAGGAACTTTTGCCAATATAAAACTGAAAAGCAATTAAAATCCTTCATTTTCTGTCAGTTTCTTTCTTGGATCAACATATTGATCCTCCGACTTGGGTTGTTTTTTTGTTGTTGAGAATTAAGCTCCCATTATAAACTGCCATATGTTGATTGTTGTGACCTTCAATTAATCATTATCAACAAAACTCTTGAAAATTATTGTATTAATTGTCTTTATCACTTGAATTTCAACTAGTTCACATCAAATTTCACTAGACTCAAACTTGCAAACACGAGATTACGGACATTTGACTGACGTAATGTCCCAATTAGATAACACCATCACCGAGTCACTCGGCTGATTAAACAAACCAAACCTGTTGTACTTTTCGTACTGGGATAAGTATTGGATCATATATGTAGTATATATAATTTATACTTACCAGCCACTTATCCCTGGCATAGATGACCGTCTGTAACATTGACTCGTAAAACAGACAGTAGCCCATCCACTCACTAATGATGATATCCACTTTCTCGATGCCATCCGGGAGCTCAACCTCTTCCACCTTTCCCTTCACAAGTGTCACCACTGAAATCAAAGATCATGACCAACATACACTTCTTTACAAAATGAATTTAATCTGTCGTATTTAAATGACAAATTAAACTTCACTGGGATAGGAAACTGAGCTAATAAATCATTTATTATCATGTACCCATTTTTACTAAATGTTGGTTAAATAAAGAAAAGACAGCTGATCTATCAATGGCATAGACTCCTTATTGCAACTGACTTTTATACCCCTAAGAAAACCTGTTAACATCTTCTGTGATTGTTGTAATAAGCAAATAAACATCACTGCCAGGTACAGCTTTAAAGTTCCAACAGGCACCAGTCACACTTGTAAAATTATTTGTGAATATTTCATTGGATACAGAAATAGGTAAACCTAAACATCTCTAACCAAAATTACAAAATTCACACAATCATATCAAAATCCATAAACACATCTCATTATTTCAAACTTTTGATAAAGGAATGTTAGAAATTTGGTTGACTGGTAGTATGTTTTTATTTGTAGATTGTGGCACTGACTTTGGTAGATTTAGTCAGCTTTAATGACATTTTTCTGGTTGTTGGAGAGTTTGTCAACTTGAATTTTGTATGAACACAGTTTAAGCGTTAAACCATTTCTACACATAGAGTGTATTCTCATTGGTTAATGACAACCTCACGCAAAAAAAAAAAGATTAAATTATCTAATAGCGGATCTTGCACGTTAACTACAAAATTCTGATTAGATCCTGAACATGTGTGAAGATGAGAGTAACAGGTTGGAACCCTCGGCTAGCTGAAATAGTCATCTGTCAGAAAGTCAGCCTACTTACCATTGCTGAAGTTATTTGCTTCCACAATTTTTTGACCATACTCAATTATGCTGGAACATTCAATCTACAATCAGATGGATGTAAAGATTTAATAATGCACTAGAATTTTTCTTTTCTTTTAACAATTACATACAGTATATATCAGGCCCAGAGGTTATAAAACATTTTTGAGCACGTTTTCATACTCAAACTCGGTGCTCTGAATCGTAATCATACTCAATCGATCTCACACTCAAATGTAGTACATGCTCAAGATTTTTCGAGCATGTTTCAAAACTTGCTCAGAGTTGTATTCAAAACAAACATGACTGAGTTTGAGTAAAAGTTTTATAACCTCCAGACAAGGACTCAACGTTAACTTTAAAAAGAACCAGTCAGTCCATTAGTTTAAAAATTTACTAGACCCGACCTCAATTATATCTTCTTTTCTCAGTACCTTAAATAATGTACCTTATATTGATTAATTACTCTAAATTTAAACTAACTTTTACGTGTGCGCGAGAAAATTTCGAGAGAACCCCATTTTCACGAACCAGACCTTTAATGTCGGTTGTAGTCTCGATCACGAAAATTATTCACTGCGAACCAGTTTACCACAGGTGAATCGCGAAATAAAGTAGCGGCGAATAAAAGTTGGTTTACAGTATTATGAAACTATTATCATCAGAATGATTTGAATGCCTGTATCTTTAGTATACTATGGTATAACAGTACCCCCCCCCCTTTTTTTATACGTCTGGTGGTTCCAGTTATAAGTACTCACCCCTATCACTTTGGCAGCTCCAGCTTTAGCAGCAAACATGGAGAGAATCCCAGTGCCACAGCCAACATCCAGAACAACTTTCCCTTTGAACAGGTGAGTGTTGTGGGTCATGGAGTTCCTGTAGGTCATAGTTCGGATCTCAT
Organism: Ostrea edulis; assembly: GCF_947568905.1. Classification (NCBI taxonomy): domain Eukaryota; kingdom Metazoa; phylum Mollusca; class Bivalvia; order Ostreida; family Ostreidae; genus Ostrea; species Ostrea edulis. Next base: position 85,319,043 of record NC_079169.1, read on the forward strand.
CTTTCAACATTTCCTGTCAAAATTACAAACAGTTGGATCAGTTGATTATACAAAGTAGGCACCCCATAACAGGGATGTCTGCACGTCATTCACCATTTTATAAGCCATTTGCAAATTGTGCAATCTGGCCAAAAATATTCAATGTTATTGAAATATTTGTCTGACCTCATGTATCCCAAAATGTCCATAGGAATCAAAGTAGTAGTCCTTGGAAGTCATATCTCCTGCTGGGATGGACCCTGGGGTTTCCCCAGGCTTGGCTGAGGATTCTGATGTAGTGCTCACTGATGTCTGAAACAGTCAACAAATTATGTCAAGATCATTTCTTACTGAGTGACCTTGAAATCAATCAGGTATTGTATCTCACTGACAACAATTTCTTTCAACTTGAAGTCTAAGGATGACTCTTAAACAAGAGGCCCATGGGCCACATTGCTCACCTTGGCTCATATTTAAAGATTTTTCCTATATATTCGCATGTAAAACTTTGATCCCTATTGTGGCCCCAACCTACTACCGGGGCCATGATTTTTACAAAATTGAATCTGTACAATGTCATGAAGCTTTCATGTAAAAGTAAACTTCCCTGTCCAGTGATTTTTAAGAATTTTCCCTATCTAAATATGTATATGTAAAATTTTGATCCCCTACTGTGGCTCCATCTTACTCCCGGGGACCATGATTTTTACAAACTTCAATCTGTACTATGTCAGGAAGCTTTCATGTAAATTTCCATTTTCCTGACCCAGTAGTTTTTGAAAAAAATATTTTTAAAGATTTTCCCTATATATTTGTATGTAAAACTTTGATCCCCTATTGTGGCTCCATCCAACCCACGGGGACCATGATTTTAACAAACTTGAATCTGCACTATGTCAGAAAGCTTTCATGTAAATATCAGCTCTTCTGGCCCAATTCTTAAGAAGATTTTTAAATGATCCCACCCTATTTTTGTGATTATCTCCCCTTTGAAGGGGGCATGGCCCTTCATTTGAACAAACTTGAAAGCCCTTCACCCAAGGATGCTTTTGGCCAAGTTTGTTTATAATTGGCCCAGTGGTTCTGGAGAAGAAGTCGAAAATGTAAAAAGTTTACAGACGGACAACAGGTGATCAGAAAAGCTCACTTGAGCTTTCAGCTCAGGTGAGCTAATAAAAAAAAAGGGGTGGTGGTGGTTTATGAACATCAAAATTATTTTCATTTGATAATTCAGCAGACATTGATTTTAATTGACAAACTGAAACACTTTGTAATTATTGCCATTTCATCACTTATTAGCAAATGGAAATTCCACCAGTTCTGTCCAGTCAGTATCTAAATTTCATACTTCGATGTGGAATATTTTTTTCCTACGATTCATTCAAGCCTAAGCATTTTGAAGAGGTTTCTTAAGAACAGACCTGGGGTCAATTAGGCCTAGATAAATAAATTGTGTGTTTCCGGTTCCCTGACCAACCCTAAACATTTGAGCCGACTCTGAAAAATTTATCCGCCGATATACTTTCCGGAAGTAAACAATTCCAGTTTCACTTTTAGAAATCCTTATCTCGGTCACTTCCGTGTTTGAGAAAATACATATCCGATACGCATTAATCAGAAATGTTTTGACAGCAATTTCCCCGGGAAAAATGGCAGTGTGCTTGCCAAGTACATTGTTGGCAATTATGATAGGAAAATGCAAACAGTTAAGTTCAGTTTAAGAGGGAAAAAAGTTTATGACTACAGTAAAAAACAATGAATTGTAATTCATTGTTTAGTATTTTTGAGATGCATCATGAAGGGCCATCTGATTGGCTAAAACACTGCAAAATTATTTTGGCCAAATAAACCGCATTCCAAAAACACAGAGCCGTATGAAGTTCAGGGCAGTAATTCTGTTGGTGATTTAGCTGGATTTGAAATGAAATATTTAGAGTTTGTATGTGAACCGGATGTTGAGCCAACATTAGACACAGGGTTGTTAGTGGCAGTGAAATGTCTCAGGATCTTCAAAAACAGTATAAAATGGTACTTCCTCTTTGTAAAGACTGTTATCCGCATGTAAAACTGCCATTAGTAAGCTGCTCTTTTGGGAGAAAGAAATGGACAGGGTTTGACACTAAGGCACGTCCGACCGACTGAGTCTACTAAATGATAGGTCCGGTCGGGTAAAATGTTAATTTACTAGTCCGACTGGTCGTGTTGAAAAAATAAACAAGAAACTTTACTTTAAACCATAAGATATTTTATTCTTAACTAAAAAAGAATAACTGTAGAGCTTGCAAGCAATTTTGAACCGCATGATGACACAATCTTTATTTTTAGTTCTAATAAATAAGTCGGGGTCGGAAGTGATGTTTTACGACATCTACTCAATGTTAATGTGTGTAAATTTATGGTTTAGATACATTTATTTTCATTTTTTTTTTTGAAAACCCAGTTTATTTGAATCAAATATAAGAAAGTGTTTATCAAATTAATAAATTACGTCGTAAACAGCCATTTTTCGGTGTTGACATCTCTATATTCAAATACGACTTCTCGTCCTCAAGGAAAGATGTCCCAAGAGAAATAAAGTGCACCGCCACGGCACATGATACGCCCGTCACATATTGTTAACATGAACATATCACCATGAAGAGATAGGTATGCATGGAACCAAATGTCAACCTTCCTTTAAGAATCTTACCCACTTTATGGCCTCATGTGACATTGCTTCAAATATTGATAATGTAAGCTTAATGATTTTTAAAAGGATATAAAAACATTTTCCCAAATGGTTTCAATGAAATGATTAAAGTGCAAGATAGCCCTTTATCCAAGCAAACAACTTACAATAAATGGGAGTACTCAAAAAGGTTGATTTATTCAACATATCAAAAAATACATATATCAGTATCTGCCTTTGTCAAATCTTCAAGTATAAAAGTAAAATATGCATGGTGATGTCAATATAAATAAATATAGATTAAAAACGGTTATTTCAAATACTGGTGCATCTCCTATGGTGTAGTTATTAATTATAAAAAAATAATACATCATATATTTCTCAACTGGTTGTGTTAGACTTGAGAAATGCACATCTGCAGCTTTGCTCATTGTATTTTAAGGAATGAAGAACAATGCACAGCGTAATAAAACATCAAACATTAGTCATTATGTTTATTCTTAGACTGTAAAACTGTCATCTTAGTGAGACATGACAATCTGCACCTTGTTGTTGAGATATAAAATAAAAATATATTTTACAATATCATATTAATTCTTAAACTTTATACCAAATTAACTTTCAAAGTAATGGCTACCAATTAGAACTGTTCTAAAATTTGACAGATCAATTAGAAGGCCAGATTCCTCTGCCCAATTCCCGATTGCAAGAGATATAGATAGCACCTCCTTGATCAGATTGCTGTAACAGAAATCTTCTAAACTCATTAATTAATCTGTAATTTGACAGAATGCAATTTTTCTGTTAGCAAAATGCCTCCTGAATTGCTTGATAATTACACCCATGGGACAAGGGAAATTTCTCTTGTTACTGACACAAAAGAAATAATTTGTTTGTTATATATTGCTGTATAGTACAGTGTATATAATGAAGAATGTGTAGTTTCTTAAATTAACATTTTTTAATATGGTTATTAACAGCCATAACAAAACATCAAAATACTAATCATTAAAATAGGCCTTTATACATATTGCAACCATTTGTTGTCTTAGTGAGAAATGATACTCTGCATATAGGTTGCTGAGAAAAAAAATTAAAAATTATATAGTACAATGTCAAATTAATTTTGAAAATAAAGACTAACCACAACAAACAAATTCACTTTCACAAATAATTTCTGGTATATCTGCAATTAAGAGAGCTAAGATCTCTCTGCCCAATTCCCTAGAGATAAAGATAACACCTGCTTGATCATGTTGATCAGAGATGCTCTACACAAAACTCATTAATTAGTCTTGTCAAAATGCCCTTTGCATGCTACTCCCATGGGACAAGTGGAATTTCTCATGTTATTGTTAGAAACAAAGGAAACATTACATAGGCTAAAAAAAAAGCTGTACAGTATATCATAAAAAAAATATGTGTTTTCTTGATGTAACATTTTTGAATGAGGTTTTCTACAAACTCTTATATGAGTAGGGATTGTACCAATTATAACATACTTTTTTCAAAAAATCACTTCAACTAAATGTCACAGTGACCTTAAAGTACAGTGCGACACACCTTCTACCTAAGATGCATAAGATGACCAAGTTTCATGATTCTAGATCAAATAGTTTTCAAGTTATGAGCCGGACAGGGTTTTACCATATTTGGCCATATCTTCTTAATTAAAAGTCACAGCGACCTGGTTTTAATGTGCGACACACCTTCTACCCAAGATGTATCAACTGACAAAGTTTGATTATTCTAGGCCTTATAGTATTTAAGTTATGAGCCGGACACGAAAAAGCTAACAGACGGACTGACGGACGGACATGAAGGCCATAACATAATACGGCCCATCTTAAGACGGGCGTATAAAAAAGTAAAAGGTAGGGAAGAAACAAAGCAGGGCTTATGAAATAGAGATTTAAAAAAAAACTGGTTGTGGTCATTTTATTCTAAATGGACTAGAGAATTTCCGTGCCTGGTAGAATTTAAAGAAACAGAAAATGTGTTTGAAAATGAAAGCATTAAATTGAATGACGAAACTGAAGCTCTTTTTTGAGAAAATTTAGTATGTTTTAGTTCATGCAAACTTAATGTTTGTCATTTGAATTAAGTACATTTAAATATGGAGAAACTATCAGTTTCTAGAAAGTTGGTCGGGGCTAGTGGATGTAAGGTCAGGTCTAACAAAAATCATTTAAAGTAGCCCGACTGGTCTAGTGCTCAAAAAAGTAAATGTCAAACCCTGATGAACTTTGTTTTTCTCATTTCGTTTCTTGTAAACAATAAAATGTTAAAATGAAATGTTTTCCCTACTTTAATACCTACCCTATTTTTCGGGTGCGTCTTTTTACCACAAGGAACCATCATTGACATCCCATTCAATCTTAATGAATCTAGATATGGCTTATATGCATTTTTAGGTCATCTGAGTCACTCAGGTGACCTATTTCTATCTGTTTTGTCCAGCGTTGTGTCTTAAGTTTGTGTCATAATTTTTTTTAACTTTCTCAACTTTTTCTCCAGAACTGCTTAATCAGTTTCAAACAATTTTGGTTTTGAATTACCCATATTATCATCTATTGGTGAAGTGACACAAAAATTGTGAATTTCAGGATTTCTGTCTCCTGGGGCCTGAGGGGTGGGAATTCAAAAGAAATTGAAGTAAACTTTGAAAATCTTTTCCCATACTCCTGGAAATCAAACAGTAAAGATGTTGGCTTGATTGTAAAGAGTATAGAGCTTTCCATCGAAGTTATGAAATTTATGGCCTAAGGATCAGGGTTTCTGGAGTTAGGGACTGGGACTCTATTGACCATATAGTGAAAGTGCATAAATTCTTTAACGTAGTTCCACACTCCTGTGACGTCATAGAATTTTGCAAAGTCAATGATTTAATGACAGGAACATAAATTTTGTTGGAGCCTTTTTCAATAGTTATTGTAAAAAATCTTGTTAGTCATAAATTATTTCAAAAGTCTTAGTTATATTTCAAAAGTCATTGATATGTTTCAAAATATTGAATCCAAGGACAATAACTCTGTTTTCATTAAATTATTTTATCAAGTTCATTATGCGATAGATTTCCTTTATTTTTGACTAACATTTTACCAAGGTGATAAGGAATCATTATCTGTGTCTTTTCATGAAATTACATAAAATTTTAATCCCGAGTGATTTTGAATAGCTCAACTGTATGGTGCCAGACTTCATTTTTTTATGGGGGGTATACATACTCTTGAAGCTATAGATTTGAAATTATTAAGGAAAGGTATGGATTTTTTTTCATAAATAACTATAACAGATGTACATCTATTAATATAAACAGAAAAAATGATATGTAAACCATGCAATAAGGAAAATGCGTCCACTTTTGTTTGTTTTTTAATATTTTGGAGAATAACGCTATTTCAATAATTTTGCACATATCATTCTAAAACTTGATGATCATATTGAAAATGACATGTGTTTTAATTATTGACATGTTTCCCGATAAATAAATGCAATTAAAAAAATATTTTGTTGTCTTTATTTTAAAATAACAAATAACTGTTTCCAATGAATTTCATAAAAATATACATAGGGGTACACGACTTCAGTAGTGTCTGTAGTGAAAATTAATATGGAAATCCTTAACTGTTTTGCCTTTTTTCATTACTCTGAATGTTAATTTATTGATTCCAAACAAAAAAATGCTACCTTAACCCCAAAATTCCAGGACTAAGGACCCACCTTAAAAACCTGCTCTCCTTCATTAAATTTAGCAGATGAACAAAGTGCATGATTATGATGAGCAAGGGTGCTTCTTCCAAAATTGTGATATTCATGGTCCAAACCCCTTGGGTCAGGGGTTCTGAAGTTAGGGTGGGGCTCCATTAATATATTGAAAATGCATTAATTCTTTAAAAGTATTCTCTGCTCCTTGGTATTTAGCCGACAAACTTAGTGTTATATTATGATGAGCAAAGGAGCCTCTTTCTAAATTGTGAAGTTCGTGGCCCCTGTTAATTGTGTATTCCAATACACAAACAAAAGATACCCTCAATAACCCAAAGGACATCCCTTAGTAATCAACTGGAGATAAATGATATGGAAGCATTCATATTATGCATTTAAATCTTTGTGATGAAAAAGTAAAATAATATCTTGGAAAGAGTAGAAACAATTAAGATAAATATTTAACTATTATTTCAAAAGGTACAGTATGCCTGAAGATTCCTTTAAATTTATTAAAAAATTACTTTAAAAAAATTGCAGATGATGTTATACATACCAGTTCATACTACCATTTTGGTTATTTTTTTTTAAAAGAAAAAGGTTAATATTTCATCAATTACAATAAACAAAAGAAAAAGAAAAAAAAATGAGAGTAAACTGTATACGTAGTATGAAATTTCAATCAATGTTGTTAAAAATTACAATTTTTTTAGGTAATTATTTTTTTCCAGTTCATAATACTTGTAATTTCTTAATTCATCTAAATCTCATGTATTATTTTCAACTTTAAACCAGTACAAATTTTTTGATGTTGTGCAGTAGTTAAAAAGAAAATGCCTAAGTGAAATTTTTTTAGTTCGATAAAATGTGTTGAAAGCTCAAACTTTATTTATTATGGTTCATATATGAAAAAACCTCCCTAACATTCAAAATGGTATGAGAAAAAATAAACAGGTTTTATAAAAGAAAAAAGGGAGGTGAAAAAACCTTTTAATTGTGCTTTATTATTGAGCTTATATACCTGCTTGTCTAATGTCTGTTTCTGTATAATCCTCTAGATTTTCAACAGAATGAATTATCTCTATATTCAGTTATGAATATAAATATATGTTAATGAAATGCAAAAATTTGAATGGATATAATGAAACAGTTAAAAAGTATATCATTGAGGGAGTTAGAAAATTTCCAGTTCCCCTCAACCAGACTATTTCCCTTACCCCAGGAAGTATTCGAGGTAGCCTTCCTGCTAGTGGGGAGTAGGGGCTATATTAAGCCAGTCCCCCCTCCCCCCCAAACAAAAAAACCCCCAAAAACATAGTGGTGCTCCCCTCCTATGTGTTTGATTTGGATTTAATTGATATCGTAGATACATTACATTCATTTCCTGAAATTGAAGGTTAAGTTTGTCTAACATAAAAGTATCAAGGAACTCTCAGAAAAATTGTGTTACAAATTGATAGTTTGCATAGAAAGTCACATCTTTGTTCGATAAATATAATCTTAGCCAATTATTTATTACATTAATTCATATCCCAGATGTAAAATATGAAAAAAACTTTATCAATTTAAAAAGCAGTTTCCAGATAAGTGCTATTTAAATAAACTATTGTACCTCTTACTATCCCACTAGTACTGTTACAAAAAGATCAAATTATTCATGATAGATTTGCTATTAATTTATTTAACATAATGATTTCAGAATGCTGTCATCATTTGTTTTGCAAATTAGGTTACAGTGCTACATTTGCTATATTGTATCCAAATATCGGACCAAATTATTATGTTAGGGATTAAAAATTAATATCTTTCATCAAAAGTTGACAAATAGAAAATATCTCTTTATTATTAGGTATGAAATGACATTTTTAAATGGTCATTGGCACACCTTCACTGAATCTGGGCAATAAGTACCTTTACAATTTAAAAAAGGGTATATGGGGGGAGGGGCACTAGCCCTTAAGCAAACAGTTTAATTTAAAGTTTTTTTCTTCGGTTAAAATGTAAGTCTGAATGTAGGAAATAACTCATAATAGTTAATTTTTTATAGTCCATTGAATGATAGAAATAATTCTAATCTAATATGCTATAATTTGGATCTATGTATTGGCTTCTATATGTATTGACAAGATATGGGAAATGGAGGAAATTCGGGTTAAAATTATGATCATAGCAATGTGGTGTTAGGAATGAATTAATCATGCAACACTTCTAAATTGGTTAAATTAAAGGAATCTGTGGATGCTTAGATCATTTGAAACCTCCACTAATCTTTTGAACTTAATTTATAATACATGTGGTCCTGAATCCAGAAGTTTTTCACCCCCATTTCACTGTTAAATGAACAATATGGTCCAGTGACTCTCACATACACTGCATGAAGATACTTTACATACACTGCAGTATCAATAGGATACTTTGGTGTGTCATTAGGTCACATTAGGATGTCATTTGGGGTGTTAATAGGGTTCCTTGTGGTACCATGTGGTGTTAATGGAGTTACTTGGGGTGTCAATAAAGTTGTAAGGGGTGCCTTGGGTGTCATTAGGGTTCCATGGGGTATCTTAAGGTGACACTGGTGTCCCTTGAGGTACCCTGTGGTATCCTTGTGGTAAAAAGATGTGCCGCTATTTTTCCCCAGGTTGGAATAGGAAACACACTATTTATTTATCTTGGCCTTACTTTAAAATGTAATGCATTAAATTACAATTACATTGGAATTTTCACCATTACAATTACCATTACTTTCATTCATATAAGCAATTAATTAAATTCCAATTACTTTGCTAAAGCAAAGTACAATTACATTGGAATTTTCACTTTCATTCATATAAGTAATTAATTAAATTACAATTACTTTGCTAAAGTAATGAATTACATTACACATTACAATGAAAAAAAAAATACAAAGAAAATTTATGAACACACTTTATTTGAAGTTAAAGGACACATATCATGTTTTCAAAGTATACAATATTACATGCATTTTGTCTTCTTTATGCTTATAGTAATTAATTCTAATAGTTCGTTCGCCGAAATTTTGCGATAATTAACCACAATACAGACTTAAATCTAAGCCCCGATTTCAAAAAGTCAAGTTAATTAGTAGGGCTGTGCGGTGCACCGAAAATTTCGGTGCACCGCGATTCATACCATTCGATTCGATGCACCGATTACAAATTCCGGATTTCGGTTCGGTTCGGTTTAGATTTTACTTACACCAAAACAACAAATATGGCGTCCGAGTGATGTTGAAAACATGTGGTTTTTTATGCAACGGAGATTTAATTCACTACTGTGTTAAGAGTTAGCATTTTCACCACTCAGATACCAACAGAATATGGTCCGTAAGATCATTGCAGTTTATCTTTACATGACATATAGCATTTCTGTCAGTGGTGGAGTGAAATCAACATCGTAGGTAATGACACAGATTTGACAGTTAACATGAGAGAAGTAAATCAATAAAGGAGAGATTTTCAAAGACTCTCAATTGATAGAATTGTTGAATTTTTGCATATCAATGAAAACAATATCATATACATTTTAGATTCACTATAGATTTGTTTAATAATCCAAAACTTATGCAGCACATTAATATAACAAATTTTGATAGACTGTCAGTGTTTTCTTTTTTTCTATCAAAGTTATAAAATGCCATTATGAATAGATATGATGTTTACAAATGACAACATATAGTTATATAACTTGAATTAAATCAAATCAAATATACTACTCATTAAAATTGTTGATTTTTGTGGTGTCATTAGATAAATTGGACCTAACATGAACCGAATCGAAAATAACCGAACCGTGCTGTTCTGAATCGAAACCGAACCGAATCGAGCTAACCCTGAATCGTCCCAGCCCTATTAATTAGGTAGGTAGTCACGTGGTACAGTGACGTCACATGCGCCCTTCGGATTGTGAAAGTAGCTGCGAGATATTATTAAAAACTCAACTTTTTGGGGCCCAATTAATTTACCATGGGCAACATTTAAATCGATGTTGATAAATTGTCCAAGTTTTATATGTGTTCGCCACCAGTGCACACATATAACGATGTAAATACCCAAATATAGCGAGTAAATCGTGTATGAAATCGGCAAAATTGTGAGTAAATAATGTTTGTATGGGTCGCTGTCCACAAACTGTTTGGGGATGTTATTCCTTTATACATCTGTAATTGGCGCTGTTTTTCTAAAATAAACAGTGCAATCATTATTTATTTTTGGATTAGACAAATTATGATACGTTAAATTGTTGACAACTAGGCCCTAAGCCAAGCTATTGTCACGCGTGCATTTCGGAAAGAAAGAAAAAGACAACACACACAAATCAAAAAAAATATTCAAATTTAAAGTGGTAATCACATTATTTTATTTTGATAAAGCAATCTTATTACTATTTTTGAATTGTGATCTGCACGTCTTTAGGAAGTACGAAGTGGGAGCACGGCGTTATAGCCTACTGATGCACTCAAGATGTTACGAGTTCAATAAAGAAATAATTTTTTAATTCAATTTAAAGTTAGGAAATACAATATTCTATTATTTGTATAATTAAAAGTTCAATTATTTTGTATCTTTATTTTTTGTTGTTGTAAATCTACCAGTTGGTAGAAGTTACATTGTATCGTCGATAAATGTTGTTACAAGGTGAAGGTCAGTTGATCCGAGTGTGTATTGAATTTGAAGAGCAAAACAGAATGTATGCTATAGGCCTACCAGTGCTTATAGCTTCGATATATCCATTTTCTCGCAGTTTATCGGGGTCTCTGTCCAAGCGATGTTTGAAAAGGTGACTGGGTATGTTTTTTAAGGTAAAGTTCTTGCTCCAACAAAAAAATTATCCACGTCTTTTTTCTCGTACCTTCCTTCGAAAAATTGAAAAATACTCAGTCTAAATCCTTTCTACCGACAACTAGTACACCCGAGCACGGCACAAAACATCTTAATGCATTATTATTTACAAGCCGTTAACGTGACAATTGTTTTTTTGTCGATTAAATCTAATCTGTTTATGAAATGGCTTATAGATGTTTTCAAACCCAAGGGCGCATATGACGTCACACAAAATGGCGCGTAAACTAGCGAAAGAAAATATGCATATCGCAAGATTTGAATTTCATCGCTTTCAAACTCGAAAACTACGCAAACTATATCATTTAAAACACATTTAAAGTAGTTTTAGGCATAAAAAGAGTTAATTTTGCTGAAAAAATGAAAAAGTTTAGAAACATGCATTGTGTCTTTTAACTTTTCAATCACACTATGACTATGTATCAAGATCTGCTCTAAACAAATACTTTGCTGTTTATTCAAAGACATGTAGTAATATCGCATATTTTATTTCCAAAGAGGTCTAAATTAGTTAGGTTAGTAACCCCCTAATTTAGACCTCTTTGGAAATATATGATGTTGATATGTAATTCAAATGTAATTGAAAAGTAATGGTCATTACTGGCATTTTTACGAAAGTAATGCATTACATTACAATTACTTGTAATTCAAAAATGGGTGCATTACACCCTATTACTTTAAAGAAATGTAATTACAATGCATTACCATTACACATTACCCCAGGTCTGCTTAAGAATGAGAGAAAAAAAACTCTGGATTTTTACACAGAAATAATAGGAATTTTAATCAGATAAAAACGGACATTAAAAAATCTTTAGGATCGGCACATTTTTATAGGTTAGGTCGGGTTACCCGAAACACACAATTTTTTTTTTTTAGGCCTCAGTGAAAATAAAAAATCAGGAAGTCTGATGGGCTTGTAGACTTTTTGTAGGTCACATGACTTAGATATAATGGATTTAGATATTCTAAACGTCTTATTTCCTTAAATTTACCATCAAAATGAAAATAAATCAATAAATAGCACATAAAGTAAGTGTTTGGACATCGTGGTTTGTTTATTGTTTTAAAGTAAAGAACGATAACTATACTTGTAATTGTTAAGATAACTTGTACGTTGATCACGTGAATATTCAACGAACAACTTGTTGAAACAACAAAAATGGCTGCATTCTATATCGCACTGCACACCGGGGTAATTGCTGCTTTATTAAATTATCAAATTAAAATGAACTTCGTCAACTGCAGTTATCTCTGATTTTATGCAATTTCTATAGTTTATTGAATTAATCATTTATATTTGATGTTGGTAGAGAAGACTACTTCCTATGGTGCACTCAGGCTGTTTTCATGTTTGTGAAAAATACATGAATTTGTAGTCTTGTTGTTTACGGGAAAAAAAAAAGAGAGAGAGAGTACAGTGTATTAGGGCTGAAACGATACGCCCCCTTCACGATACGATACATATTGCAATACTTATGCCACGATTCAATATTTTCAATATGATACAATTTACAGAAGAAACCAATAATAACGTCGAAGAAAAAATTAATTACCAAGAATCAAAATCTTAATTTTAAAAGCAAAATATTTCCAAACAGTAAGACGCCTGTTGGCTCTGTAGTTTAAACTAATAAAGTTTGTTATTATTTTCATCAACCTCAAGGCAAACAACATTCTGAACTTTATTCAACACCATTTTGTCCCTCATGCATGTAAAAATAATAAGTACAGACCGAGCCTGATGTATTTTACTGAACCCGTTTGTATTAAACATATCGAACCGAAAATCGATGCCATGAATCGAGCGTTTATAGTGAACAGTATCGATATTTCAGTGAATTGTTTCAGCCCTACCGTGTATGGTGTTTTTCTGGTATCTACAGAAAGGATGTCTTACGGTGGATATGAATATGAGTAATAACCATATTTGATAAAGTTTCAGTAAATCAATTGTACAATTTTACAATGTATTCCATAATGTATGTGATAAACATGTACTATGAAAATTTGGAGGGGGGGGGGGCAGTAAATTTCACTGTGGGCCAGTAAATTCAGACAGTTTACTGGTCCGACTGGCCAGCAAGATTTAAATGTTTTCTTGAAGATTGTGTCTCTGCCCTCCCTCACAACTATATATAGGTTTATTAAATTTACAATGCAAACCTACAAAAAGATTTGATAGTAGGTTTCTTTGTTTTCTCGAAAAATATAATAAATAATGATATTTCGAAAAATGTATACTTGAACATTGTTAACTGTCGCAACGTTTCAAATGACTGAACACACGTGTTTCTTATCGGACATTGCAGAGATTCTTTACCATGTGGTCGAGGAACGGAAATGAATGGAATCTCCTTCTTTGATCTTATCATGCGCTCGTAATAATTCTTTTAAGTATATGTTAATAACTAATTAAATGTACATATGAAAAAGTTTCAGTTAAGATTAAATATTTCTAAAAATAGAGTAAATCAACGCTTTACCTGCTCCATGTGTTCTGCCATTTTGAAACCTTTGTGTGTAGCGCGTGTAAGCGTCATCAGTTCTTGCGCACTTATTTTCCGAGTTTTTAGACTCTAGATCCCGATGAAATTTAGATTTTAAAAAAGAATGAAAAGAAAGAAAAAACATTTTGTATCGCAAGAAAGGACAGATTAAAGATTTTATCTCAAAATAAGTAGGGTCCATATTGAAAGAATTGGTAAATATTACTTAATTGATATGTCGTTTTGCGTAGTCTTTATGATGTGACTTTTTAAAAATCTACGGAAGGCTACCCCCCCCCCCCTTTTATTAAATACTTTTCTCTTTCTCACGTTTCTGTTACATGGCATACATATTTATCCTGCCTCATCAAGTTGTCCCCCCCCCCCTTAATCGCAATTCCTGGATCCGACCCTGTTAATTGTCGAGGTAATAACGGTCATAACAAGTGCATGGTGAGATCCTCCAACGCGCCATTCATTACATGTTCGTGTAGCGTAAATGTGTGGAAGTCTTCATGAATTCTTAGACACATGTACAACCCAGACCTAAATTCAAGTATGTACAGTGTTCTTCCAGCAGGACTTCACGTTTTCTGTCCCACCTCTACCACACACTCTCTCAAATTCATTATATATATTCATTATTTAGATTAATGGTATATATTACTTTGTTCTTACACCGGCGAAAGAATTTAGAACGATTAGCCATTTGGAGGTAGGATGAAGCCGCCTCTGTACTAAGTGTTTCATGGATCCGCCACTGTGCGTTCTTGTAGTGTATACTCTTTGTTGATCTCTGAGAGCAATGTTGATTTGGTAATTACCAATAACTAATAAGTTATGTAGTTGGTAGAAATCCACAACTTCGTGAAGAAAGTACGACAAAAGCAATTTGGGTTTATACAAATGTACGTATGTAATCATTGTGTGATTTTTAATCAAATATTTGAAATTTTTGTATGGAGATTTTATGTGTCGGTGATGACTGTGTAATCTCTACAATATTCCTGTAGGTGTATTCGATACAATCTCCCCGCTCCTGTTAGAACACAGTCCGCCCCCCAGGCTCTCTGTACAACACCCGTCTACAAATCATTCATTTACAGCAGTTAGACAATGGATAGCAATACTGTAATAATCTGTGTGTATTTCATTCATGGATTTTCGGTGGCTGATTCGAACGGTAAGTTTATCAAACTGAGTTGTGCCTTCTTACTACATGTACATATCTATATATTTGATAGTTTATGTTGCCTACTTAACTACAATATTTAACTGCCTTTAAAGTAAACTTTGTTTCAACTAAGATTTTTTTTTTTTTTAAATTTATCCTCTCATATCGTACTGAACTTTTTTTTACTGGTATTTGTTTCATTGTTTTCAAAATCTATGATCAGTGCTCTTGCACACAAAATTATTTTTTATAATTATAATGAAAATAATGATTCTATTTCCTATTTCTAATACTTATATATTGAGAGAGAGAAAGAGAGAGAGAGAGTTTTCGACCTACATAAATATTAGACTTTCAAGAACTCAAAATCGCTAATGACAAGATAAACTGGAATATGTTATATGCTTTTAATGTATTTTGACCTACAATATGACCCCCCCCCCCCAAAAAAAAAAACCCCTATTTTAATATCGGCAATGTTTTATTTACAATTTCACTTACTATAATACCTATTGAAATGTTTTTTTTCTAAACTGCTTATACTATTCCAGAGTTTGGATTCAAATCGTTTTCGTTATTGAATTAATTCACGTTTTTGTGTGATATGTTTGTACAAGTTGGATTGAAGGGTAATCTGTGTGTGTGTGTGTGTGTGTGTGTGTGTGTGTGTGTGTGTTTTCATATTTCTGCCACATAATGGACATACAGACGTGGATTTCAACAGCAAAAACGACTTGAAATCAAACTGACTCTATTTAGTATTTTAGATAAAACTATTTCAATAGGATATAAAAGCCATTAGTTAAAATTGTAAAAATTGAAGACCATGCAAACAAAACATAATTCTAACCTTTGACAGATCTACGTTAGACATATTTCCACACTGTATTTTTTTTTTAAAGTAAAGTGTATAAAATCAGCAGACGAAAAGGACACTGCGACAGTGCACACGACAGTGCACACAATGTACAGGAAAAACGGGTAAATAAAACAAGACGAAAACACAAAAAAACTGGTCGTAAACAGGATACGAGATATGTAGGAAAACTCAGTATCAAATACCCACACTTCAGAAAAACAAATTCATGCGTAATTTTAGTTAAACCTACTTGGGAAAAATCCACCCACCCATCCCCTCCGCCCTAACTCAAAATCTAATTATGCTCTTTTTAGCTTAGCTGAGAGCTTTTCTGATCACCCGTTGTCCGTCGTTCGTCTGACTGCCTGTTTGTAAACTTTTCACATTTTCGACTTCTTCTCCAGAACCACTGGGAGAATTTCATCCAAATTTGACAAAAAGCATCCTTGGGTGAGGGGAATTCAAGTTTGTTCAAATGAAGTGTCATGCACCCTTCAAAGGGGAGATAATTACAAAAATGCAAAGTTAGGGTGGGGTCTGTCATTTAAAGATCTTCTTCTCAAGAACCACTTGTCCAGAAAAGCTTAAATTTACATGAAAACTTCCCGACACAGTGCAGATTCGAGGTTGTTAAAATCATGGCCATTGGAGTAGGATGGGGCCACAATAGGGGATAAAAAATTTACATGCGAATATATACATTGTAGGAACATTTTTAAAAAATCTTCTTCTCAAGAACAACTGGGCCAGAAAAGTTTACTTTTACATGAAAGCTTCCTGACATAATGCAGATTCAAGTTTGTTAAAATCATGGGCCCTTGGGGTTGGATGGGGCCACAATAGGGGATCAAAGTTTTACATACAAATATATAGGGAAAATCTTCTCAAGAACCACTGGGCCGGAAAAGTTTACATCTACATGAAAGCTTCCTGTCATAGTGCAGATTCAAGTTTGTTCAAATCATGGCACTCGGAGTTAGGGTGGGGCAACAATGGGGGGGGGGGGGGGATAAAAGTTTTACTTACAAATGTATAGGGAAAATCTTTAAAACTCTTCTTCTCCAGAACCACTGGACTAGAAAAGTTTACATTTAAATAATAGCTTCCTGACATAGTGCAGATTCAAGTTTGTTAACATCACGACCCTCAAGGGTAGGTTGAGACCACAGTAGAGATTAATGTTTTACATGTGAATATATATATATATATATATATATATATATATATATATATATATACTAGGTCGCTGGTTCGACCCCGGGTTGGGGTGAAAATTTTCAGTACCTAGTTGTGATTATTTAGTGCTTTATATATTAATTAATTGATTATTACATGTATCGTTTAGATCCTAGGGGTAAACGTAAGGTTGGGTGTTATAATTGTTTATTTGTGGTTTAAATATAAATATATATATATATATATATATATATATATATAGAGAGAGAGAGAGAGAGAGAGAGAGAGAGAGAGAGAGAGATAAACGAACTGAGCTGTATTTTTAATAAACAGGGATAAAATAACTTCCGTATTTTTGGTAATTTGATAAACAGGGATAAAAGAACTGCTGTAATTTGATAAAAAGGGATAAAAGAACTGCTGTATTTTTTATAAACAGAGATAAAAGAACTGCTGTATTTTTTATAATTTGATAAACAGGAATAAAAGAACTGCTGTATTTTTTATAAACAGGGATAAAAGAACTGCTGTATTTTGAAGAAGAGAGAACCTGGGTAGAAGCCCGGAATGTCTGCCGGAATTATAACGGCAAGCTGATGCATAGCACCACCCTAAACCGGAACATCATAGAGAACTGCAAAGAGATTGACCCCTTCAAAAGGTTCTGGGTGGGAGAACACCGTACACTCTCCGCGTGGTTCGAAATCACAGGTAAGGCTTCGTCTCAAACCCAAAGGTTCGAAATCAAATCGCAGGTAAGGCTTCCTCTGAAGCTCAGATATAAATATATAAATAACATTATCCATCACAATCAAGCTAGCGGAGGAGTGAGGTGGTATAATATAAACCATATACACATAATCTTAGTTTTGCTATACTAGTATTAGCTAGGGGATAAATATGTGATATCAAAATTGTAGTAACCACAAACGAATTCACAGCTATGTGCAGTACATATTGCACTCAAACACGAAAATAGTTTACAAATCTCTTTCAAAGATTACATCACATGATGCACTCTAAAACGAACCAAAACGGCATGCTGATGATATGGTTCTGATTTGAATTTTTCGAAAGAATCGCAATCTTAAGTTTCAGTTTGCTTATATTTGAAAAGTCAAAATTCGACTAAAATCTCAGACTGAAGTACAAGTTTCGAATAAAGTTTTTATTCGATAAACCTAGGCCAGAGCTGGTGTAATGGATATTTGTCCCTTCTTCGCAAAACATCGACTTCCTCATCCGTTTCTTCAATTAATATACATGTGTATATCAATGTTTTAGATTTTGCATTGTGTATATCGATATTTTAAACTTATATGTCGATATAAAAACCATAAAGTGTCTATGTCTATAGTTGTCATGGTTACCTTGATTATCACTAGGTTGTTTTGAGGACGCTGAGATCCAGTATAATGTAACCTATGACAACAGCGACAGTAACGAGGCTTCGGTTTGTTACAAAGTGTGTCAAGGATCACGGTATGTCGGACTAAAGGTAAGACACGTGAACTGTTAATGATGTAATGCTACTTATAATGATAGTGTAATAACAGCAGTCACACCTCACCGGATATAACGCTAACCGACTTCCAAAGGATAACGAAATTGTCAATGCGTTCGTCTCCGTTCCTTTGCATTTCTTGTCCGTTTCTCTTTCGACCAACGCGTGCTTTGTCCGACGAAGTCCAGTCTATCCGGCGGAAAGTTTTGAGCATGTTCAAAACTTGAAACGGACACCATCGGACTATGGAATCCGTAAATGTTCGGTGAACTTGAGTCACGACCGAACTACAGCTGTACTACTGGACATACAGCGGGTCAACTGAAGATGTAATGCACACCAACCGCATGTTTACGGATAAGAGACGCATGAAACTGGTGAACAACAGTTGTCAAACGGACTTCCGCGGGACCAGTACAAGTCCGATCGTCTAACGTTGAAAGAACGTTATATCAGTTTCTTATGCATCCTACGTCCGTTAGTAGAGCCTCCAGAAAGGTTTCCTGAACATTGGGCAGTCTGCTCTTTCCCAGTATTGTCAATGACAGAGGAAGGAGATGGGAAACTTGTAACCTTTCCCCGTGCTCTGCTTTTATCCTCCCCAACATTTGTAGACCTTCCTTATGGAGGCATCATAGAAATATGGCATCGAGGGTGATAAGTTTGAAAAGATATATCCACTTCCAATTTATACGCGTTTTGTCAGTCACATGACCGGTAGAAGTCCGTTCGTCTAACGTTGAAAGTACGTTCTATCAGTTTCTCATGCGTTCCATATTCGTTTAACCCGGTACTTATCCGTTATTCAGAAGGTAATGCCCGTTAATCGACCGTTAATTGGCCGGTACATGTCTAGAAATCGTGCGGTTATCACAATTATTTCTATCCGTGCGACATCCGGTTATCGGTTATCCGGTAAGGCTCCTTTATAATCAATGTTAGTAAAACAAAGATTCATCATCACTTAAAATGATAACGCCGCCTAATAGTCCACATAAAGCGTATTATGATTAGTACGTCTTGTATTTCGATTGATATATAGCTGTAACGCTTGGTATGATATTATGCGTGACGACTGCAACGTTGTATGACATTTGTAGCTGTAACCGACGTTATATCATTAACGGTCCGGATGAGTAATTGTAGTGTGACCGAAAAAAAGAAGGAAAGAGGACAACCTTATAAAATGCATTAAAAAAACCCAACAACCCATGGTTCAATAGAAATATATAAAGTGATACGAATTCATGAATATTGTGAAACATAGCAGGGACACATTCCTCACCAACAATATTGAAAGGACTTTTTAAAAAAACTAATGGCAAACAGATGTTACAAAAGTGACGAAGATATTAGATAAATGTTGGATCTGACCCTCAGGCCAGTACGGTAGAGTACGAATTCAGTTCACTAGGGCCTATCTGTTTA
This sequence comes from Ostrea edulis, assembly GCF_947568905.1. Lineage (NCBI taxonomy): Eukaryota > Metazoa > Mollusca > Bivalvia > Ostreida > Ostreidae > Ostrea > Ostrea edulis. The sequence goes on from NC_079169.1 coordinate 85,338,887, forward strand.
TCTGACGTCACAGCCCGAGGGTTACACCTGTGATCGATACAGTCTGTAATTGACCAGTAAAAGTATAAGTAACGGGCAAAATGATGGCGAAAATTAAAACTTCGAATACTCGTTATTCTACATATTGAGACAGGCTGCTGACTGATGGGTCGATGTTGAATTGAGACAGGCTGCTGACTGATGGGTCGATGTTGAATTGAGACAGGCTGCTGACTGATGGGTCGATGTTGAATTGAGACAGGCTGCTGACTGATGGGTCGATGTTGAATTGAGACAGGCTGCTGACTGATGGGTCGATGTTGAATTGAGACAGACTGCTGACTGATGGGTCGATGTTGAATTGAGACAGGCTGCTGACTGATGGGTCGATGTTGAATGGTTTCGACGGTCTCGTTTGGGGTCGGCGTTTCGAGGATTGTGATATGATTTGCAGAGGTTGTCTGTCCTTGGGTCGGACACTGTCTGACGTGCTTCGTGCTGTTTGTTGGGCCGTTCTTTACGTGCAGCTTTTGGCTGCTGGTTGCTCCGTTTGCCTGATATATTTATATATACAGTATATGATTACGCTCATAAGAAAAGGCGCTCATCGCTAATTTCATTCATTTTAAACATTTTGCAGAATTTCACAGGAAATGGGTATAGGGTGTAAACATATTATGAGCGTACTCTATCTTTAAAACCTATATATTTTTATGTTTAAAGTCATGCATATATATATATATATATATATATATATATATATATATATATATATACCAACAGTGTTGTGGCCTTATAATATATGCAAAGAATTTTTTTTAATAGTATTTAATATTTAATATTAATATTTTTATTTAATATTTTTTTTAAAAATATTATTATCCGATTACTGAGACTCTAAATCAATTTTGGATATATATATATATAACGTCACCGCATGATTATAACGTTATTGACATCACTCAGTAAATACACCACACAATATGAATGAGTCAAGATCAAAGGATCGATGTCGTATAAAAAGTATTATTTATAATCGTATGTTTTTACTTGTTAATGGGTTAGTTTCAACATTCATTATATTAAGTTTTAAAGGGGGTTGAAGATCTTTTGTGAAAACTATGTGAATTTAGTATTTTGTCAGATATTATTGAACTTTTGACCCTAATACGGCAAGTTTGAAAAAAATATCTTAAACTAACGTTACACAAATTGAATATTCCTCCAAGTTCAGATTTAAAATGTAGAAGGGACTGAATTATTGACTGTATAGATTTGATTTACATCGGTTAATATAATGATATAGATGATAATTCAGCGGTAAATCCATTGTTATTACAATTGTATTTTAGCAGAAACTGGCTTTAATTCCAGACTTGGTCATCAAACTTATACTCGAAGTACGAAATTTTTCAAAATCACCTAATATTTAGGTCGATATGATGAATATATTTGAGTTACAATACCTAGACTAGATTCCAAAACCCTTACAAACAGAAATACATTGCAGAATCCAGTAAATGTTCTATCAGAGCCCTATTCCTATTCACAAAAACATTAACTGCTGTGTAGGAGAAACTTCAGAGATATTGTGCCACAACATGTGCAAGAAATGATGTAAATCAAATGTGGATTCTCAAAAATTCCAATGAACTTTGAGTAAATTTCAATTCACAGAACTTTTTCCAAAATTAACAACATCGAAACTTACGACTTTTCAACATATTACACCACCATTTCTCACGATAAGACAGCGGCTTCTTCAATGAAAAAAGAACTCGGAATATATACATATCTATTGACCAGGCATATAAAAGTTTACATTGTCGAATACTATGTTCTGATTCTACGAAACGTACTCTGACGTTGATATTAAAAAGATGATGGAGTTTCTCATTGACAATATCTACATGGTCTTTGGAAATGAGGTCTTCAAACAGTGTGTTGGAATTCTCTGGGAAAAATATGTTCCTTTATTAGCTGACTTGTTTTCGTATGAGGCAGAATTTCATCAAAAGTTTATATACTTACTTACTTACTTAGCCCTTTGCCCCTCTAGGGAGCATAGGCCATTGACGAACTCTCTCCATCTGACTCTGTTTGGCGCTAGTCTTTCTGCTGAGTTCCAGGTGTAGCCTTGCTCTTTTAATTCTGCCTCCGTAACTCTGCGCCAGCTGCTCCTTGGTCTTCCTATGTTTCTTTTTCCTTGGGGGTTCCATTTGAGGGCTTGTTTTGTGATGCTGCTTGGTGGTTTTCGCAGTGTGTGTCCAATCCATGAGCATTTGCTTTTTTTGATTTGGATATCTATGGGGGCTTGATTTGCTCTTTTCCAAAGATCCTCGTTTCTTACTTTGTCAAACCATCTGATGTTCATTATTCTGCGCAGGCAGTAATTGATGAATCTTTGAATTTTTGAAATCGTGGCATTTGTTGTTCTCCATGTTTCGGCCCCATACAGAAGCACAGACTTTACATTTGAATTAAAAATCTTGATTTTAGTGTTTCTCGAGATGTTCTTTGCATTCCATACTGTCCCCAGAATGTTGAAGATGACCCTAGCCTTGTTTATTCTGGTCTTAACATCAGCATCAGTAACTCCATTCACACTCACAATGCTTCCTAGGTAAGTAAACTCCTCAACTTCTTCCAGGATGGCATCCCTTATTTTGATAGGCTGTTTCCTCTTGGCATTAATTTTCATAATTTTTGTCTTGCTTTCATTAGGTTTCAATCCTAGTTTAACTGATGTTGCTGCTAAGAGAGATGTTTTGTCTTGCATTTGTTGTTGGGTACTGGAGATGGGGGCAATGTCATCAACAAAATCCAGGTCATCCAGTTGTTGCCACATTGTCCATTGGATTCCATTTCTTTTCCCTTCAGTTGTTTCTCTCATGATAAAGTCAATTGCCAGGAGGAAGAGAAAAGGAGATAGCAAACAACCTTGCTTGACTCCAGTCTTGACATCAAAACTTTCTGTAAGTTGACCTTCATGTATAACTCTACATTTCATGTTGTTATAGGAGTTCCTGATGATGTTAATGAACTTTTGTGGTATTCCATAGTGTGCCATTAGATTCCATAACACTTCTCTATCTAAACTGTCAAAAGCTTTCTCGAAGTCTACAAAGTTGAGAAATAGGGAGGTGTTCCATTCTAGAGATTGTTCTATGATTATTCTCAGTGTTGCTATTTGGTCTGTGCATGATCGATCTTTTCTGAAGCCTGCTTGTTGGTCTCTGAGCTTCTCGTCTATGGCCTTCAAGAGTCTTGTTAGGATGATTCTGTTTAGCACTTTTGCAACTACTGATAGTAGTGCAATGCCTCTGTAGTTTTTGCATTCTTTAAGATTTCCTTTCTTGGGCAGTTTAATTAGCTGTTCCAGTCTTGAGGCATTTCCTCGTCTTTCCATACGCTGTTGAAGATCTTGTGAAGGATATTTGCTGTAAGATCTGGATTTGTTTTTAAAGCTTCTGGAGGAATGTTGTCTGGGTCAGAAGATTTGGCTGATTTTAACTGTTTATTTCAATTTTGGATGGAGGGTGAAGGTTGACTTTAAGTTCTTCTTTGGCTTTGTTAATATCTGGTGTTATGTCAGGCGGTGGTCTGTTTAGAAGTTCTTTAAAATGTTCTGCCCATCTTGCTAACTGTTCCTCTGTTGTGGTTAGAACTTTTCCATTTTTGTCTTTAATCTGTTGGCTTGTTTGTCTAAAACGGCCTGTAAGTTTTTTTGTGATATCATACAGGTCCTTCATATTTCTCATCCTAGCAGCTTCTTCTGCCTGTGCAGCTATATTTTCTACAAAAGTTCTTTTGTCTTTTCTTGTACTCTGTCTAACCTCTTTGTGGGCTTTGTTGTAATTTTCTTGAGCTGTTGCTTTCTCTCTCCTTGTTCTGCTGCAGTTTATTGTCTCTTTTCTCTGTTTTCTCACTTGGATCTTTTTGAGAGATTCTGGTTTTATCCACTCTTTTTGTGTGTATGTTTTCTTTCCAAGGGTTTCTTCACATGTGCTGGTTATCACTTCCTTAATCTGACTCCGCTGATCTTCAATATTCTTCTAGTGATTCAAATTTATTTGACAACGTGATATTGAACTGATCTTTTGTTGATTTGTCTTTCAGGAAGTTGACATTGTACTTCACCCGTGGATTTTTCATGGTAAATACCTTTCTTAGCTTCATTTGTATTTTGCCTACCAATAGATGATGGTCTGATGCAGCATCTGCGCCTCTCTTGACACAAACGTCTTGAAGCGATCTTCTAAATTTCTTGTTGATGCAGAAATGATCTATTTGGTTTTCTGTTACATGGTCTGGTGATACCCATGTGGCCTTATGTATGCGTTTGTGTGCAAATATACTTCCTCCAATGACAAATTTATTGTTGGCACAAAGTTCAGCAAATCTTTCCCCGTTCTCGTTCATCTGACCAATTCCATGTTTTCCCATTATTTCTTCATAACCTAAGTTGTTGTTTCCTATTTTGGCATTAAAATCTCCCATGAGTATTGTGATGTCGTTTTCTTTTTGCTGGTTTAGAGTGGCATTAAGTGTATTATAAAAGTTATCTTTGACATTTTCTTCAGCGTCGTTGGTGGGCGCATAGCATTGTACGAAGTTTGCTTTTATTCTCGCTTTCTTTGTTTGGAAACTTGCTGTTATGATTCTCGAGTTGACAGGTTCCCATGATATTAGAGTTTTGCTGGCTTCTTTTGATAGCATGAAAGCAACCCCTTCTGTATGTGGACTATCCTCCTCCTGATGTCCAGAGTAAAGTACAACTTCTCAAGTAGCTAGTGTTGTCTTTCCTGTTGAGGTCCATCTTGTCCCACTCAATCCCAATACTTCAATTCTATAGTTTTTCATTTCTTTTGCTATTTGGGCTGCTTTACCACTTTGGTACATCGTTCTAACATTCCATGTCCCAAGTCTGGTTGCTGACTTGGTGTTTAGAAGGTCAGTCGGCATCGTAGCTTCTTGATAGCTTTCACTATAATGCGTCATTCGTCTTGTTGTTGAAGAGACCCTCCTCCCCGAGTCAAAGTTAATATTTCTGTTAGTCAATGTTTCTGTAACTGCTGATTTTTACTAGGCGAGATAGTTGGTCTTGCGCTAAACCCCCAACCTGGAGGACCAGAGTTTTCTTTCAAGGTGTCTCTCCTCTAGATAAGCGGTCTACCAAGACTGACGAGTCTTATCTACCCGATTTGAGTTTGGAGTGTATTCCCTCTCCTAGATGAGTTGCTTTCCATGGCTTACGACTCCCATCTGTCCGACTATTTAACCCATAGCTGGGGCAAGGTTGGTGAGAGTAAGGGCATGTCCACACGCCGGTGGGCCTACACCTCTGTGCCTCTGGGGTCCTTGCTACTCCGAGATCCTTTACAGTTTAGCCTAGGATAATGGAGCCTAGTTTGCCGTGTGCTGTCGCTTGGAGGCACTGTAAATGTCTTGGGCTGGTAGAGGCTTTGTACTGGCAAGAAAGGCTTACACACTCGGCTCTCTTTTTCATCTACAAGTAGACTAGCCAGCGGCAGTAGCAGAGTCTTCGACTTCCCCTGCACTAGACGCATATCCAGCCCCTGTGGTGTTTGCAGTATCCACGTATAACGTATCACTGATACCACTAGCACACAAAAGTTTATATAAGAGAAGAACAAATCTCTTGCTGTTGCCTTCAACTCGACATTTGGATACATCGACGACGTTTCATCTATTAACAATTATCATTATCATTCATACGTCGATTCGATACGTCCCAGTGAACTCGAAATAAAAACACCACAGGGTCTTTCACATCTGCTTCGTACTTAGACATTCTATTAAAGACAGATGTTTTAAAACAGCAAACTAACAACTTAACTTGATGACAAATGGGATGACTTCAGTTTCTCTATCGTCAATTTTCCATATTTATGTAGTAATATTCCATTATCACCTGCATATGGTATTTATTCAACTGAATCAACTGATTCGATATACGCAAGAGCTTTTTCTGCGTATGATCAAATTTTAAATCGAGGCAGCCTACTGACAAACAAGTTGTGTTACAAGGGTTTCAAAAGTCTCATTTAAAGTCAGCATTTCACAACATCTATGGTCGTTACAATGATCTTATTTGCTTATACAAATTGTTATTGGGTTTAGTGCTGTGTGACTTATTTCATGCCAATCGCTGGAACATTCTCTACATTCTGATTTTGACTACGGATTACTCCGTTTACCTGATCAAGATGTAGGGCTGATAGTGGCTCTGACCGGTCAACAGAGGATGCTTACTCTTTCTAGGCACCTGCTCCCACATCTGGTACTGTAGATTCCTTATTTTACACGAGTACTTAATATGGTAAAATGACTCGTATACGTCAAATCGGGTGAACATGAATTCAGAGTTCTTACATGTATTCTAACAACAGAAAATTAAAAGCGAGTAATTTTATTAGCGCAAGTGAGCTTTTCTGATCATTTGTCCGTTGTCTGTTGGTGTCGTCGTAAACATTTCACATTTTTATCTTCTTCTCCAGAACTACTGGGCCAATATCAACCATACTTGGCACAAAGCATTCTTGGGTAAAGGGGATTCAGGTTAGATGAAATTTGTTAATATGAAAGGCCGTCCCCGTCTACAAAGGCATATGGTGATTAATGCGTTTGTAGTAAAGTTTAATTATTAAGTTTGATTATTAATGAATTTTTAGTCGTTATCTTTGAAAAGTTTTTTCTGAACCAAGCTGCTTGTATAATGATAGTTTTTCTCAAGCTTATTATTGCTAGGAACAGCAGCTCAGGTAAGCGATGTGGCCCATGGGCCTCTTGCTTCTTGAGTGATGCCTCTCGCGAAATTATGCGATAATAAATTCCTCGCGCATATTCCAAGTAGGAATCTACAGTATGTCCAAGGGTCTGTTTTCGCCTGATCTCAATTTTGTATTCTTTATGGCAGTTATCAGATTGATCACTGTGTGTTATCTTCACATCTTTCTTTGGAATGTTTTCCCCCCACACAGAATAACACATGTTTCTGCATCGAGGAATCGCCAGGTAACCAGGCCAGTCTTTCCTGCAACCGGAAGTGTCCTGGTAACGAGGCTGAATATTGCGGAGGCGAGGGTGTAATTAGTGTGTTTAGAAAAGGTAACTATGTATGTGTATATCATGAACGTTAACTTTAACCACAGGAAACGTTAACTTTACTTTAACCACATGATATGTTGTGTCAATTAAATATCAAAATATAGAATAGCCACAAAATACCTGTATGTTAGGCACAGAATATCTGTATATTAGCCACAAAATACCTGTATGTTAGGCACAGAATATCTGTATATTAGCCACAGAATGCCTGTATATTAGACACGAGCTTACGCGTGATATCAAAGCAAGGTTGTTGTTAGAGAGAAATAATATGTACACACGAGGGATTTGGGATCAGTCAGGTTCATGTCCTCGTAGGCCTCAAGTTCATTTCATAGTTAGAACCCGTTATATACCAATGCCTTAATTACTGACTCTTTATACAATGTATTGGTACTAATTGTTAATCTCTGTGTGTGGGAATGTGCACTGCTGAAATTGAACAGAAATACTTTCACTTTGTCCTCACAAACCCGAGTTTTCGTTTTTATATTTATAGCTACCTCCACGCCAGAAAACTCCCTCTGTCCCCAGCAGGAAATGTGTCTCTGTTCACAACTCGATTGTCTCCCTTCCGGAGCCTCGTTCTCATCTCGACCTTGTGTCACAGAACTACACGGCGCATGCGGTAGGTTGTACTTCCTGTCATCTTGTTAAACTGAAGAAGTTTTATGAAACAGTTGAATATTTTACAAGTATTAAATATTTATGATTTATTTTAGCATTTATTGCATTCAGTTCCATCCATAACTTCATGTGCGTATTGTTGTTTCACCTTGTTTGATCGGAATTCAGGTAGTCGTTCATACTGTAGTATTGGTGATTGTTATGGAATGTGATTCATGAATGTTTCAGATACACAAATAATCATTTACATCTATGCTGTATGATCTTTTTTAATTATGTTACTAGTTATGACATCTGAAGGCGATTACTATTCGTGAATTTATACCGGCATTCTATATGACATTAATGATTGCTATTGTATTATCTAAAAAGGTATTAAAATACAATCTTTGAAGGCATCAATTATTATTATTGTATATTATTACGGTCTTTGAAGGTTACGGATACATGACCGACACCAGGAGTTCGTGGAACATTAGTAACGAAAATTGCAGGGCACAGGGCTTCTTGGCAAATCAGGAAAACTCACAAGAATTCTGCAAGAACAGAATCATAACATGGCCTCAAACATATTGGTCAGGAGTGTTCCGAAGTGTCATCAACAATCTCGATAAAGGTAACTTTTATGAGCTGATCGTGAATCATTCTCCCAGAAATGACATTCATCCTAGTGTATCTACTCGGAGACCAGGTGTGTAATTCATGCATTTTTTAATGACAGTATGAAATGTTTGTAGGAAATGGTGGATATAGGGATCCGCTCCTTTATTGTTTTTCACTTCGGAGGGGCTCTCGACTGAATAAGGAAGGAAGTGTCTCCATCAGCCCTGATACCTGTTACAGTGAGCAACTGCCCTTTATCTGTGAAATAGGTACTAAGTTATACCAATACTTCTTTAAAGAGAATGACTGCCCATTGATCTGTGAAATAGGTAATGTGAGTACTACTAGTATTTTTAAAACATATTTTTTTTTATGTAATCCTTTGTTATTTTAGGTTTTTATATTGAAGATAGTCCACTTGTAATTAAAAAAAGGTTACCTGCGCCTGTCTATTTTTTAGAAGAAAAAATGTAATGTTTTAAGTACTTAAAGTAGGATATAAGCCTCAAACTGTCCATTCCGCGAGAGAGAGAGAGAACTGATCTCGGCCCTGCGGCCCTAGACCAATTCTTTCTCTTACAGAATGGACAGTTTTTGGCATATATCCTTTACATAGAGAACGATTGCCTTTTATTTAAGAATACAAGGTGAAGATAACAAACAGTGATCAATCTTAAATCCTTTTATTTAAGAATTTGAGATATAAATAAACAGGATAACAGGTAAGTATGATCCGTCATTACAGCTACTAGTGACTTAGATACTATGAAACTCTCTAGTGGATGAAGTATCTGTGTGATGATGTATTAGTGGGCAGTCAGCCATCTACTTAGGAAATAGTGAAGAACTATTTGTACATGATATTGTACTCTGAGAAATTATCACTCAGAGTTACCTTCTCTCATACATTTAGTTTTCAACTTGCGACGGGTTAGAATTACAGTTATACTTCAGCACAGAGTTCTACATTTAAGGTTCCTCTTTGTTTGGGGAGGCTCGATGTAAAGTTCAGAGAGCTCCAACCACCCCTTCCATCTCCTCTACCACCTCAGCGAAAACTCCCCAACCTACGACACAGGATGGAGCCAATCCTTCGTCTACGTACTTCATCACTAACCAGGTCAAGGACGAGAAAGATGATTTGATTGACAAAAGTAAATCATGTTTTCATAATTTTTAATTCAAAACAATGTTAATATTTCATTTTTCTTTTTCCTTTTTCATGGGATTTGTGCAATTAACGAAGACCGTAACAATAAATCGTTGTCATACTATGTTATGATTTTGACATTTTGTCTCTATTGCAGTATTTATTGTCGGCCTTGTTGCTGGTGCTGTGCTGCTCGTGTTGATAGTAATTTGTTCGGCTACAATAGTTACCAAAAGAAGAAGGTATCACATTGGATCTGTATTATTTTCTGTATGATAAAATGCAGACAGGGTTCCCTGTACTGTAGAAATAAAAACGAAGTCACCTATTGTCAACATTGCAAAGAATTGGGAAATGTATGAGCATCACTTGTACATGTATGTAATAATATCATAGCTAGGTTGTATGTAATAATAGCATTGCTAGGTTGTATGTAATAGTGTCATAGCTAGGTTGTATGTAATAGTATCATAGCTAGGTTGTAATAGTGTCATAGCTAGATTGTGTGTAATAGTGTCATAGCTAGGTTGTGTGTAATAGTGTGATAACTAGATTGTATGTAATAGTGTGATAGCTAGATTGCATGTAATAGTGTGATAGCTAGGTTGTATGTAATAGTGTCATAGCTAGGTTGTATGTAATAGTGTCATAGCTAGGTTGCTACTGCATTTTTTCTCTTTTTTTCTCCAGGAGTGCGCACTATGGAAAGAAATATGGAAATCAGTTTATAATTCGTTCCTATGGAAATGATATCAAAATAGATAAAAAGTCACCAGAATCAAGGAGAAAGCAAGAACAAGTAACGCCAGAAATCTTTATAACTGATGTCACTTCCGGCGACACGTTACAGGCATTTCCAAAAGATAACAGCAACACCAGCGTGTCTTCGTCTGAACTGAAATATGACAGTTTGAAACATGGTCATGCAAAGACAAAACCTCTAGAACTACAGCAATATATAACGAATCATAATGAAGTCAGAAGTGACATCAGCAGTGAGCATAGCAACGACGAATGCCGTCCATTGACAAATAGGAAACAAACAATGCCTGCTAAAGTTAAAACAGAAGGCCAGTTAACGGCAAACTTGGATATTGACGATATGAAAAGCTTGCCGCGACAGTCAAAGTTAGCGAGAAAACCTCCATTTCGATATGTGTATAGTGAGTGGTAAAGTTGGCGTATCAATTTTGATACGGGTCTTTTATCATTTCTTTTTACATAATGTTTGGTTTGGTTATTGGAGTTTCTTTCTATGTCGCATCAAGAAAATAAAATCAAAGTATTGTAAACACTTTCAATCGTAGTAAGAAGTCAGTTTGTGCTGATTCTTTTCGGTGACATTATTATATTATATGTTTTGTTTTATATTTTGTTTGACTTTATGGTTATGTCATTCATGCTTTATGTTATACCAATCATACTTCACTAGAGCTCAAATTATCAAATCAAAGCGAAGTTTGGATTTTAAAATCTCTTATTTGCAAAGGAAGCCTTTTTATCATATCGGGAAAAAACCACCAAAAATTCATATACAATACGTTGAGAGCGTGTATCACTCTTTCGATGGTGAAATTATGCTTCATACGTGGTGCTTAAAACGGCCATTAGATAAAATTACAGTGTAATGAGCCACCTTAAATTCATATTTAAAGAGCATATAGAGTAAAAATAATATTCTTTCTAAGTAAGATATACAATGAATTGTAAATAGTATGATAATCAACAACGATTTTCAGTAGTTCAGTAACTTCATTCACACCCAGCCAACAATCTACTAAACAGAGAACCCAAAAGAACTCTATAGAACCATGGATATTTTGAATTATTACAAGTGTGTAGAATGTTTGACTACATTAGTTATTGATGTTAGTGCAAACAATAAACAAACTAACAAATTCCCATCCATCTATAACACGTTTAATTCAATATATTAAAGATATGCACTTTCTCATCGCTGCGCTCTTTAATTTTTGTAATCTTCTGTATTCATATAAATATATAATCGTGATCGATTAAACATAGCAATTTGCCAAGAAGCTGAATTTTCTTGTTTCCAAAATAAACAAATTTGACGAATAATTCTGGTATGTATGAATTATCAGTTCTTTGTATTAATTAGATCGGGATCGAGATAACACAAATTAATGAGCGAAGGAAAGCATTTTACTCCAATTAATGTATAGGGAAAAAAGTACCAATTCATTTCCCATAGACCTCAATGTTAACCTTTGGCCCTCTCACTAATTAACTATATCGATTTTAAACAAATGATCGCAAACATTTCAAAGTTCATTCCAAGTGTTGATAAAAAATGACAAAAAATATATAGGGTCCCGTGCCTTTTATAGGCCATATTTGTACTTTTTTACAACACATAGCAATCTGCAGTAAATTACACACTTCATTTTAAGCACACCCCTACCATGGTAATTTCCTCAGTCATTTCTCGATTTTGTGCGATAATTTTTCATCCTGACAATTAATTTGAACCTCTATAATATTTCTTTCAACTCCAAATAATTTCACTCTTGATATTAGCCAATCACGCAACACCTAGACATTTATACCTCCGCTCAATCTTGGGTAAACTGCGTCCAGGTTACGCATACGGGGGTTTGGTACTCTCATTCCTATAGACGGATGCAAATTCGTTAATTTAATCTATATTTGCACTATCATCAACAACCAATGTAATCAAACAGTCTACATAATTATGATAATTAAAAATCCTTAAGGTTCTCTGGGTTCTCCATTTGGTAAAACCAAGCAAGAAGGAATTTGGAAAACATTTAAAACTATTCATGTGTAAAAACGTTAACAGATTTAAATGTCTTCAATGATTAGGAAATCAATATATCTATAGGTTGAGCGTAACAATTTCACACAATTGAACACTTGCCGTGTAGAATTACCATAGTCCAAGATGGCGACAGGCAAGTACACTTCCACGTTACCCGTTAATCTATTGATGGTGCGTTTTTGACATGGAAACCCACCTCGAAATTATATGCACAATTATGGTAAAGTAATAGACACCGGAACCACTCTTATGAACGACCTACTTAAAACATATCAATGAATATCTATTAAGGAATCGGTGATGGTGGTCAATACACAATATCATACGTTCGATTAGTTTAGGAAGATTACCTGTATTGAAAATGGAAAATTCTATCGAAGAAAATAACTTTCTTATTCTGATACAAGCTCTAAAGTTTGTTACTGAAGGACTTAAAGAATACACAACCCAGGGATTGGATGACCTGTACAACAGACTGAGGAGAAGGGTTTCAGCTAGTGGCCCGTGTACACAGCAGTGCAACATGAACCACAGGGACGCCACACGGTGGTGCCAGACCTGCCAAAACTGGAAAAAAGAACTGGGGAAATACATGAGATCTATTAGATTTAAGTACAACACAAAATGGCACAACGTTGAAATATCTTACTTTTCAGGGGTTGATACAACAAAAGCCAAGGATGAACTATTCCGTGTGTTTATACAAGGGCAGGGATCTTTGCAAGTAACTTTTGACATTCAGACAATGTTATCGTTATTTCAAAACTGCAAATATTTTGATATCGGAGACGATATATTACTCTTGACTTCCATTAGAAGAGTACGGAATTATGATTTTGCCCATACAGAAGATTTCAAATTAACCAACAAGCAGTTAAAGAAAGACATTAATTCATTATCTAAATTATTTCGCCATCCTTCAATACGTAGATGCCCATGTGCGTCGGACATATTTTCAAAGCTACGAAGACTTCAAAGAAATGATAGAAAATTAATCGAAAGTGAAACATGTCTTTTTTTCAATTACATCAAAGAAAACTTCATTACAAACGAATCCTTGAAGACGCTAACATACTCATCCCATGAACAGAAAACAAGAAAACAACGTACAACTTCCATTCTCAAAAGGTCGAGTATGGTGGGATTTTCGTTGTTGTTTATCTTCTACACATGTGTAATATGGATTATCTACAGCCACCCAGAGATGAGAACTACAGAGAAAGGTATCAATTTCAATAAATATTTCAGCTGGTGATGCCAAAATAGGTTCACTTCCATGAAAATCTATAATTTAAATCATGGTTTGCATCAGTTTAAGAGTCTTGGTGATTAAATGGAGTTAAATTTCTCTTTGGAGAAAAACAACATTACCTGCAGGAAGACATACATGCATATCAGTGTTTCATACACAAGAATTAATACATTATTCGGGCAATGTTCCCTCATAGATGTCAAAATTGTACCGTTTCCCAATAAGATTAAATGATTAAATTTTTAATTCAACTTTATGAAAATAATATCTTGATAATGAAAATATTTGACAGTAATAGGATGTTTTCGCCATTTATTTAAGCGTTTTTTTAGAACTTTCTGTACTGTCGATTTTATGTTGTGCGAGTCATGTTGCATTATGAATTTGAAGCATTTCTTGAAAAAGTCGCAAAATAAAACGATAGAATACTTACAAAAATCAACAATTACACATGCATGTGAATTTTCAAACATGGAAGAACTCAACATTGAAAAAATTGAAATATCCAAAATGTCGATACCCCCCCCCCCCAATCAATATAGCATAAGGTAGCTTTTATAATTGGTGCAGAAAACACTGCATACAGTTGGGCCAGGTTTGGAAATACATATACATACATTCACTATATTTCTTTCAAATTGAATGTAACCGGTCTTGGGTGTAAAGATAATCCACAAGATAGTTAAGGTCGTAGATTCGTTTAATAGTGGGAAACAATGAAAACAACCCTATAACAACAATAAAAACATATAAGAACAAATACAATACAAAGAGAAAAGACACTATCGAACATATGATATATGCAACGATACAAATATATCTATTGGTCATCATTTTATCGTCAAAGGAAATAACTCTCTGAACCATCAATTATAAGTAATTGATATTACAAAAAAATGAATATAATGTACTGCAGTAAATTGCATTTGTACATGTACATACCAGTTTATGGAACTGGGCTACAGCTTCCGAAATAAAGGTGAAGCTGCTTAAAACTCTCTTATGATGACCTATTGAATAATCTACTAAAATACTAAATTTTGTACACATATATCACTCTGCGCATTTAAATTACTTAAAACTCACTATTTACTTAAAGAATAGAAATTATGTTTTTCCACAATTCTACTTTCAGTAAATCTTTCACTCATGACTTGCACACAAGTTTTATGAATAAAGAAAAGTTTAATTACTTATTTAAATTCATTATTTGCATTTAATCATATAGTAAAACTATCAACTACTTACAGTTGTTGGTGTTAGCAAATCCTCTATAAATTAGATATATACTTTATACTTTTTAAAATTCAATAATGGCAACACCCTTTGGAATCTCTTTCAAAACTAGATTTCCTGAACTATTTCATAAAAATAACTCAGGAATTCCCGCCAGGAATTCCTATTGGCTAGAACAAAATACTAAGACCAATCAGATGACACAACAAGTATGACACCTAAGAGATACATGAACTAATCCAAGTTATGTTTTAACTGGACCCTTACGGATTAAACCATTACATTTAAAAGGGGTGTTTAGGTTTCTTTAACACACAACACAAAGTTAGTAAGTAGCGCAGCGCAATATGTATTGAAGTGAATGAATGTGAATGGCAATATAAAAATATATAACTAAACTAAGTACAACTACCACATGAATATTTCACTTTTCCCGTATACTAGTATACCCCCAAATGTGATTGTTACATTTGAGTGATTTTCTAGGTACACTTGACCGGTGACTTTCATGGCGGACATGCATGCCATATGCATTGCTTTTACTCGTATTTATAAATCTATATTTTGCATGAAGTGAATGTGAATATGAATAATGAACAAGTAAAGATAACGAACAGTGATTAATCTCATAAATCCTATTAAGAATACAAAATCAAATGAAGTGCCAACACGGGTCTCTGGACATACCAGGGGTGGGATTAGGTGCTTAGAAGGACTAAACATCCCCTGTTAACCGGTCACACTCGCCGTGAGCTCTGTATCTTGATCAAGTAAACTGAGTAATCTGGAGAGAACCCCGGTCTTTCAATCGGCGACAGAACTTCATCTGTATTACGAATTTGTCGAAGATTGTCCCAGACGATGGGCAATACATTATATGAAAAGGAAGAGCTTGATACCTTGTCAGAATGAATTAAAATGTATGCGAGGAATATCAAAATCACGTATTAGACCATCGTCGGTTGCCCACGGGTGCTTCTAGTCGATTCTTTCCATCACCAGGGAGCGTGTGTGGACTCAAAACCGTGGTTGGCGCCGATGGTATTAGAAACTATCCTTCTCTGTTTATTATACCAGAAGTGATCAAAGAATTAAATAGATTACATAAGAGATGAAGTTCAGTTATTAATTTCATAATCAGCATGTCATTTCGGGGCATGAGTGTTGCGTCCGGAACAGCGAGCCATCTTATCTGCTGGAGGAGCACGGTCTGGTGTAAGTTGATTTTCATTCTTGGGTTCCCTGTTGATGTCATCGGAGAACAAAAACGGTCTGCTCCTGTGTATCATGTTTTTCCTTGGGAATATGTTGTGTACGTGTTTTTGTAAATGGTGAGACAACCTCCCTTTCAACGGGAACTTTTGGTGAGTCAGATGTGAGAGAGTTAGGTCTTGGGGTTCCCTGGACAGACACTGGTGGTATGTCAGTATGGCTCAAGAATGGCTTTTCATCTGGCTCCCTGTCAGGCTTGACTAATGATGTTTTCTTCTCTTTAACTAAAGGGCATCTTGTTTTTTCTTTTAAACACAAATTTATAGCTTCTTTACTCTCTTACTTATACATTTACATATTTTTTCAGCATTTCTATTAGTCCAAAATTATTTTACTTAAAAAGGAAAAGAAAAGTAAATTCCAAAGTTAAATCATTAAAATTTTCGCAATAACATGCCACCATTCTTTTATATTAAACTATCTTTGAAATATGATTTTATTTCATTTAATTTTTTTTTTTATGTTTTAGAGGCATGCAAAGTAATGGAACATAAAGAACCATTCCAGCTAAACTTTGACTTCGAGTTTTACCGATCTCAACACGGACCACTTATTGGACGTCATTGGCTGTTGAATGACCTTGACTACCTAATGTACTCAACAACCAGAGGTGTTCTGTTGGTCGCCGAAACAGGGTATGGAAAATCTGCGATAGTGTCTCACCTTATTTGTCAGAATGATAGACGTCTGCCTGGAAACTGGATATATGAGCGAATTGTATCTTATCATCTGTGTAGACATGATTCTAGACGAAGTCTTTCTCCAGGATTGTTTGTAAAAAATTTGGCGGGAAGTTTCGCAAATCAAATTGGAAATTTCCATGATATTTTGAGGGCAAATCCGTTTTATGAAGCTTATTTTATACAAGGTGAATGTCTAAAAGATCCGGAGGGGTGTTTTGATTTTTTAATCATAGAATCGCTTACATATCTCCAACGAAAGCAGCCTATTTATATCATCATAATCGATGCTTTAGATGAATGCACAGCTAATTCGGGCCTAGATATACTTACCCTTCTGGAAAGGCGAATGAAAAGATTACCACCTTTCATTAAATTTTTAATTACCACGAGAAATACATCATCCATAACTTTGAAAATGCGATCTTTACTACATGTTTACGAGTTAGATAGCCAAAGCCCTAATAATACAAAAGATATCGATATGGTCATGCGGCACAAAGTTGATAAAATTTCAAGATATAAGTTTGACAATCTGAGGACAAAATTCAAAACTTCTGACATCACATTGATGGTTTCCTCAGCCTCTAAATATGCAAGACATAATATGCTTTATCTACATTACGCATTTGAAGTTTGGATTCAAAATGAGTATGTACCTTTATCTGAAACACCATCTACGTTTGAAGAATTTTTCCAGTACAACTTAGAGAGGGTATTTGGAGAGAATGACGAATTTCATCAGATCAGAGGTATATTTGAAGTGCTGTGTGCTGCTGAAGAACCCATTTCTGACAGGGAAATCCTTCGTATAGCAGATATTCCAAAGGAAAATCATATTCAAATTTGGAAGTTATTTGGAAATGAAATGAGTCACTTCATAAAACATAGTGATGGGAAAATTTCTATAGCTCATATAAAGCTGTCACAATATTTGACCAACAAACGACAAAAATATGGAAAATTCTACGTTTCGGAGGAGGAGGGAAATCTCAAATTCGCTGCTTTTTGGTTACGTAAAGTCGAACAACAGATGTCATTCCACAACATAGATATTGTCCAACTTGCCTTATATGTTTCAAGGTCAAAGAACAAATCACAGGAAAAGATTTTTTTATATTACGGCAAAAGGTTTAGAAAAGAATTTAACAACGATTTTTTTTTGCATCGTGCAGC
Organism: Ostrea edulis; assembly: GCF_947568905.1. Classification (NCBI taxonomy): domain Eukaryota; kingdom Metazoa; phylum Mollusca; class Bivalvia; order Ostreida; family Ostreidae; genus Ostrea; species Ostrea edulis. The sequence continues at coordinate 85,356,796 of NC_079169.1, forward strand.
CTTGTCAATTAATTCCTATCGGACCATGGTCTTGCTGATAGAAATTTCTGGTCGAGACATTGAGAAAAGAGATAATACTGGAAACTTCTCTTCAGCGTACTTAGGGTCAGCTTTTGGAAACCACAGAACGTTAGATGCACTGCTCCAGCACGGCGCTAATATTCATTTTGTTAGAAAAGGTCCTGAAATTGTGAAAAGATCCATAGGAGTGGAAGATTTCTGCAAGAAATTCGCTCATTGGGAATATAGTCTTCTCAACGTTGCTTCACAAAATGGTCATTTGGACGTAGTTTCAACATTATTGAAGCATGGAGTTAATGTATCATATACAAACTCTTTGGGATTAAATTCTTTTCATCTGGCAGCAGAATATGGTCACATAGAATTAGTAAGATTATACCTCCGATACTTTAAAGATACTTTTTATTCTAGCCTTGATCATTCCCTTTACCTTTCTGCAAAAAAGGGTCATTACAGCGTGGTGGAATTACTACTCCATCATGGTGCTGTCGATAGATGTCTTCCTTGCAATTTGTCTCAATATTGGACTGAATTTCACGAAACTAGACTTCAAATCATAGATGACATGGACGATTTGAAAACTGTAAACTATGTGTTCAAAGATGACAGGCGCTTTATAAAATGTGAAACTGCTCTGGAAGTATCATTGCAAAATGGCTATGACGAGATTGTGAAACTTTTGATCGACAAATATCCCAGTGGACTGAAGTGTAGAGAATCTGGAGGACGAACGCCTCTTTTAACAGCCATACGATTTCAGCGATATAAGGCTTTAAAACAAATTTTGCTTCATGAAAATGCTCGAAATATTACTTGCTTGTTTAACCGAAATCGTTGGAAAAAACTTGATCTGAATGACAAGGAGCGTAATGAATATTTAGAAAATCAATGTCCTTTCAATTCTAGCATTTCCCATTTTTGTGCTATGTACGGGAATTTCGAAACAATAAAACTTTTGCAAACGTATGGTCTTATCAATTGGTCTGAAAGGAACCCAGACGGTGATACGCCTTTGCATATAGCTTCATGCAGAGGTCACATCAAGACAATAAAGTTGTATGAGCAAAATCATGAAGGTGAATTGTTGAATGTCAGAGCCAGGAACGGATCAACACTTATGCATTCAGCAGCTACATGTCACAGATATAGACTCTTATCCTATTTGTTGGAAAAACAACACGATCATGTTTTTGACGACATGAAAATGGGAATATCTCATTATTTAGCAAAGACTTGGTCACATGCACTAAAAGAAAGGAACGAGTTATTAAACATTGAAGATAATGTGAAAGAGAGAATTATCAGGGAAATTTTTCTTGTGGATGATTACAACAGAACACCGTTACATTATGCTGCAGTTCATGGAAATGTGGATTATCTCTCTTTTTTAATTTCCTTGGGTTTAGAACACACTGCATGGACGAGCATCTTAAATATGGCCGATTATACAAGCAGAATCATCATTGAGCTAGCTTTTGCAAATGTCCCATTGTATGGTGGACGCAAAACTATGGAATATGAATCAGAAAGCATAAAGCCTCATGAGAAATTCATTGACCTTCTGCTGGGAAATGTTACATCTTCAATATATTACTTGCTGGCAAATTACCATAGATTAGTTGAAATTGCAGCCGAAAAAAATAGTGCATACCTCATGGGTATTCTTCGCCATCTTTTTCAATCTAATAATTATCCGACACTGAAAGTTTGGAATAATCTTCTGTCGCACGATGTGATAGATCCAATTATCTTTAGCTTTATTCCAAAGTTGAAATATATATGCAACCATGACAAAAAGAATATTCTGCACAAAATCATCCAGGATGAAAAACGAACAGTATGGATACACGAGAAAACATTTTTCAGGTTCGAGAAATTATTTCTAATAAACTGGCAAAATATAATTAAGTGTTTAGATAGGAATGGTCACAATTTATTACAGAGGGCAATAATGGGAGGTAACTATGCTGCATTTACCTATCTTTTGAACAAGGGAGTTCCTTTGAATGGAGATTCCAGGGATGAAATAAATTTGTTACAGCTGATTGTAGAAAGGGCTCCAACATTTCAAAAAGAAACTGTAAAATTTCGTTTGATAGTCCCCAGAATTAAGAGTCGTACTCTACGAACTGAAGCTGTATGGAATTTGGATACGATATCCAATAAAGCATATAATTATGATAAAATCGCTGAGATAATTGTGAGAAAATCTCCAAAATTAGATGTTAACAGAGAATTCTTCTGTAGGAAAGAAGAGAAAAATTTAAGCCTTGTTCATCTGATTGCTGCAAAGGGTCTTACGAGTATGATAACGGAAATCAAACATAAATTTGGAAACAACACATTAGAATGCAAGAATCAAAATGAAATAACTTCTTCCCAAATGCTTCATTTCTTTGGGCACATGATTAAAACAATGATGTATTCACACCGTCGTGGTGGAGTGTATTTAGAGAACAGTGATGCGTTTAGTGCACTTCTTTTGAAGTATGTGTTTGATTACAAAACATTTGTATATCCTAAAAACTCAGTAGCCAGAAAATGCAATGGTGTAATAAGAAACCGGAGAAATATTGAGAGAATGCACCTTTGTACCGACAAACTGGAGGCGGAAGTATTGAAGCTTTTTCAGCAATACGTCAAATGGAGCGGTGTTAAATCTGGAGATGATTTTGCCCGTAAAATGAAAGACAATAAATTCCATAATACATTTTCAAAGACTGACAAGCCGCATGAAATGAATATGTTCGAATGCTACCTACAAAAACTGTCCAAAAGTTTGCAAAATCGAAATCAACATGCACGTGAACGAATGACAAAAATTCGAAATTTGCAAACTACCTTGGTGAAAAGTGATTGTTTGAACTCAAAATTAACTTCTCGAAACACAAGTTTAGCATGTCTACAACAATTTCAGCAAATACATTCTCAAAAGCAAAATACTATGTTTGAGTATTTAAACATTGGCATTGATTTGTCTTTTCTTTGTTTTCAGTTATACGAAGGGGATATTTATATTCCTTTTCATGAGTACAAAATAGAATCCCAACCAGATTTCAATACATATACCATGCTTTTACAGCTTAGTTTAATGCATTCTAAGATTGATTTTGGATTTCAAAATACCCCACACTACAATTTTTGGAATGTCCTCAAACTACCAAAGAAGAGCGCGTTTAGTATTATGGTACAAAAAATTAGCAGCTCTACGGTTGAGGATATTAGTTCATGGAGGAGCTCTTATAGATCCTTTACTGGTGATGTTTCAAAAAATGTAAACATTTTGCAAAACACATCATACGTTCAGAACTATCTTAAGGAATATGAAAACATCATTGGTATACCAAGTGAATGATAAGTGAATCTGAGGAAGAAAGAATAGCAATTGATATTCATTCATTCAATACAACCTCGCATTGGGTCAAATGCTGTCTGACGTGTTTCATACCGATTGTTAAGCCGTTCTTGGCACACTGATTTTGACTGCGGATAACTCCGTTTACCTGATCAGGATATGGGGCTCACGGCGGGTGTGACCGGTCAACAGGGGATGCTTACTCCTCCTAGGCACCTGATCCCACCTCTGGTGTGTCCAGGGGTCCGTGTTTGCCCAACTATCTATTTTGTATTGCTTGTAGGAGTTATGAGATTGATCACTGTTCGTTATCTTCACCTTGCATTCATGCTTCCTGGAAAACTCTAAAACCTATAGCTGCTTATTTGCTGTTTGTCCATCCAATATCAGATTGTTTAGTGTTTTCAGGGTTCCGTGTTCGGAATACTCTCAGTTTTGTTTTTCTTAAAGGCATTATGAAATGGATACCTGCTCGTTATCTTTACTTTTTCATTATTTTACATCTAGCTTTACATTTATATTACATAATAACTCAACCTTGGTGGAGTACCTTCACTGTGTATCAGTTAAAATAATATATCTCTCTTATTTGTTATGCATGGAAGGCGAAGCTAACGAACAGTGATCAATCTCATAACTCCTATAAGCAATACAAAATAGATAATTGGGAAAACACGGACCCCTGGACACAGCATGGATGGGATCAGGTGCCTAGGAGGAGTAAGCATCCCCTGTCGACTGGTCACCTGCATTGTGTGATTCGATCTAATTTGTTATTCATGTATTGTGTGACTATATAATTTGTTATACATGTGTTGTGTGATTATATAATTTGTTATACATGTGTTGTGTGACTATATAATTTGTTATACATGTGTTGTGTGACTATATAATTTGTTATACATGTGTTGTGTGATTATATAATTTGTTGTACATGTGTTGTGTGACTATATAATTTGTTATACATGTGTTGTGTGATTATATAATTTGTTGTACATGTGTTGTGTGACTATATAATTTGTTATACATGTGTTGTGTGATTATATAATGTGTTATACATGTGTTGTGTGACTATATAATGTGTTATACATGTGTTGTGTGACTATATAATGTGTTATACATGTGTTGTGTGACTATATAATTTGTTATACATGTATTGTGTGACTCTATGAGTTATACATGTGTTGTGTGACTATATAATTTGTTATACATGTGTTGTGTGACTATATAAATTGTTATACATGTATTGTGTGACTATATAATTTGTTATACATATATTGTGTGACTATATAATGTGTTATACATGTGTTGTGTGACTATATAATTTGTTATACATGTGTTGTGTAACTATATAATTTGTTATACATGTGTTGTGTGACTATATAATTTGTTATACATGTGTTGTGTGACTATATAATTTGTTATACATGTGTTGTGTGACTATATAATGTGTTATACATGTGTTGTGTGACTATATAATTTGTTATATATGTGTTGTGTGACTATATAATTTGTTATACATGTATTGTGTAACTCAATCTGGCTGAGGTATTTATTACGATGATATTCGTTATCATAATTGCTTTTCGCTATTGTTTATTACAAATTTAGTACACTACTGTTGAAGGGAGTTATATATATTATTCGAATGGTCTTAAAACAGTTGATATACATCTTATCACATTCGGATAAAAGTGGCTCGATTGTATTCATTCTATTGATATCATTGCCTTTTATGTATTCATTTTGTAGATTTATCAAATTTTAAAATATAATCATTATCGTCATAAAATACCTATGTGCATAAAAGAATGAATTAAAGATATATTGTTGATATTGATGACTTGAAATATTGTTATACTGATATATATAGTAAACAGGGGCGGATCCAAGAATTGCGATTACGGGGGGGGGCTTTTTGAGGCAGGGGTCTGGGGGCCATCCTGAGGCCCCAGTGGGTCCAGGAGAAAGCCCTGGTGGGGGCTCAGGGGCAAAGCTCCCAGGAGATTCTGGATTTTACAGATTTTATAGGGCTACATATATGTCTCCTATGCAGTCATTTTTACTATTTTCTGTCATTTTTGATCAGGCGATATTAATAAAATGACGAAAATTTTAAGGGTTTTTGGAAAAATGTAAGTTTTCCTAAGGATAGTAGTTCAATAAATGAATAAATGTTGTCATCTATTTTCCGGAGAGTGGAAAAAATTATTCCTTCTATCGTTTACATTCTTCTAAACAAGAGACCACGATTTACCTTAAATTTGAAAATTTTAGGGGGCGCGGCGCTGACTGGTAAAATAGTCAAAGGACTCTCAATTGATTTGAAACATATTGTATTATGTATAACATAAGTAACATTAATAGGAGAAGACAGGCGGCAGAACCTATAGAAACCTCCAAAAGAACAGTCTGTAACTCTGAAAATGTCATAATTGCAGATCCAATGGCAGTTTCCAGAGAAAGTTTTATTGAACGAATAAAAGTTTCGGTGCAACCATTTTCCCGCTGATTTTGTTGTCTCCCAATCCATGCCTTTAACTTCCAAAACTTCATGATATCTTCCCAATTCCAAGTACATGTATGTACAACTTTCTGCAATTCTCTCCAGAGAGCAATTAGTTGAGTACCCGCATCATAAATCATTTTTATGGGATACCATTTATTTGAAACAAAACGTTGTAGTGCCATAAAGAAACTGCTCATGTCATATCCTTCTGCTACATCAATGTACAACGCTCTTGATACTAAACAATTCAACAAAACACCATAACCTTTTTTCCATGGATCCGTTTCTTAATGGTGCCCTTGAGTTTTATGTACGACTGATTTTCATATTTATGTAGCAATATTCCATTATCACCTGCATATGGTGTTTATATATCTCAACTGATTCGATATGCAAGAGCTTGTTCTGGGTATAGTCAGTTTTTAAATCGAGGTAAGCTTCTGACAAACAAGTTGATGGTACAGGGATTTCAACAGTCTTGATTGAAGTCAGCATTTCGCAAATTATATGGTCGTTATAACGATCTAGTTCGTCAATACAACCTCGCATTGGGTCAAATGCTGTCTGACGTGTTTCATACCGATTGTTAAGCCGTTCTTGGCACACTGATTTTGACTGCGGATAACTCCGTTTACCTGATCAGGATATGAGGCTCACGGCGGGTGTGACCGGTCAACAGGGGATGCTTACTCCTCCTAGGCACCTGATCCCACCTCTGGTGTGTCCAGGGGTCCGTGTTTGCCCAACTATCTATTTTGTATTGCTTATAGGAGTGATGAGATTGATCACTGTTCGTTATCTTCACCTTGCATCTCACAACCATCGTAAATATCTTCGTCACCAAACCGGAAGTGACGAGTGATACTGCACTCGTAAAAAGATGATGGCAGCCAAAAACATGAAATGTAAATATCCACCCGACATTCCCCAATATTATTACTACCACTACCCCTCGTGAAACTAAAACTGGTAATTAGAACAGGAATTATTCAAGGGAATGCACGTAAGTACATGAAATGACTCGAGATTGCTCTAAACTCGTAAATGAATAACTTAACTATCGGAACACGTGTAAACATGAGACATGTTAAAATATACGAGACCACTTCTGAAGGAATACATCGTAATGCACAATACAATATCACTAATTATTATTGATCCAAATATGTTAAAAGTAGAAAATAAAGTAACAGGTTACAATATCATCCCACCCAATTTTTGCATTTTTGTGCTTACTTCCCCTTCAAAGAGGACATGGCCCTTGGTTTGAACAAACTTGAATCCCCTTCACTTAAGCATGATTTGTAAAAAGTTTGGTTGATTTGGCCCAGTAGTTCTGGAGAAGAAGATGAAAATGTAAAAAATATACGGACAGAGCGAAGGACGGACAACAGACAAAAGGTGATCAGAATAGCTCACTCGAGCTTTCAGTTCAGATGATCTAAACATATTAATAGTTACTGACTCCTGTGATACGACAGATAACAGTTATTGCTACTGCGTGATTGTCATATGTGCACATAAAAGAAATGGGAAAGAGTCCATGAAGGGACAGATGGGTAACTTGATTGAGATAGGGGTTATGTTCATACAGTTTTAAACTATTGGATTGAGGGTGTAGTCTGGCCGAGAGGACATGAGAAGAAGCTTCATGGGGACACTATTGGAAAATGTTGTGAATCAGAATTGATGCAAATTTCATTTTCCTTCCAACTGCATTCAGCGTTAAAGATACATACATATCAGTGTATATATTTTATGTGTGCGACATGTTTATATGTCTAATAATAGATTGGATAAAAAAGAATGTGGAGAAAATTATATGAAAAGATTATTAGTATTGTTTAAAAACATCATTATGTGTTAAGTTTGGAAAAACACCCCTCCTCCCCCCAAAAACCAACCAATCAGATATTGAGTATGGTTACGAAATGAATGTGGCATCACATATGACTAGCAGTCGGCAGTATGCAGGGAACACATATCAGTGGTAGGAAGCAATAGACACATATGAAATTCCATAGTACTGTTTGACTCATAGTAGAATAGAAATAATCACTGTCAACAGAATAATTCCATCAATATCGAGATAGAAAAAAATCTTGACCAATTATTATTTTTGTGTTCATTTTATATTATGAAATATATTAAAATTTATTAGTTAGATTACAATGTTCATAAATGTACCGCTGTATGGATGAACTTTAATTCCTAGCTATAACCATGTATATTATGTTTGGTTTTGTCCCTTGGAGAATATTTCACTCAAACTGAGGCATTACTAACTATGTGAAGTACCACAAATTATACCTATCCTTGGTTCTAATAGCTGTAGCAATGGGGATTCCTTTATGTGCTTATGCCTGCTGCAACACCACATTTTCGTTTTAAGGTCATATGGAAAATATTCTCACTTCTGAATGCAAGAAGATGGTGAAGGAGATATCACTACCTATTTTTATGTCTCCCCTTAAAAGGAGGCATATTGGTTTGTACCTATCAGTTGGTTGGTCGACCAATCATTGTCCACTAAATATCTTTTAAACTCTTTAATATTTGACGTATGTCAAAATTGTTATATTGATTTTTTTTTAAAAGAATAGATGACCCCTATTGATTTCAAGGTCACAAGGTTAAACGTTAGTCTACTCTGGATATAGGAAAACATTTTTCAATCAATATTCTGAAAACCCTTTGCTTGACATACATGAAGTATATAGCCCTTATTAATTTTGAGGTCACAATGTCAAGTCAAAATATTATTGTCCGATCAATATCTTGAGAACTGATTCTACCTAAGGAGTAGATGACCCCTATTGATTTTGAGGTCAAAGATCGAGGTTCAAACTATCCCAGACATTCGACAATACGGTCCCACCAATATCTTAAGATCCCTTTTTTGCTTGATACAATGGGTCCTCCTAAGAAGTAGACGAAACTTAATAATTTTGAAGTCAAAGTTTAAACTACTCTAGGTATAGGATGATAATGTCCGATCAATATCTTGAGAAACATTTGCATGATAGACATGGAACTTCGTACACTGGTCCATCAGGAGAACTAAATGATTCCTGTTGATTTTAAGATCAAAGATCAAACTGAGAATGGTAAGATAGTGACCACTCAATGCTGAGAACTGTCTGCTTGACAGATATCAAATAAGGTACTCTGGGTCCCTTGAAAATTAGATGCTCTTACTGATTTTGAGGTTACAAGATAAAAAGTCATGGATCATAGGACATCGCAAGATAGTGTCTGCTTAATAATCTTGAAAGCCTTTTGCTCAACACACGTTAAACATACTAGTAGTACACTGACTATCTTTTGAAACAAATTTCTACAAATTATGAAAATATTTAAATGACATTAAAATATTTTCCTCAACTCATATACCCAAAATGTACATAGGAATCAAAGTAGTAATCCTTGGAAGTCATATATCCTGCTGGGATGGACCCTGGGGTTTCCCCAGGCTTGGCTGAGGATTCTGATGTAGTGCTCACTGATGTCTGAAACAGTCAACAAATTATGTCAAGATCATTTCTTACTGTGTGACCTTGAAATCGATCAGGTATTTTATCTCACTGACAACAATTTCTTTCCCCTCGAAGTCTCAGGATGACTCCTTATAAAATAAAAGAAAAAGAAAAAAGAAAAGAACAAGGGGATGCCTATGAACAGTAACATTATGTTTATCGGATAATTCTGCAGAAATTGCTTTGAATTGAAACACTTTTTGCAATTAAAGATTGTCATTTCATCACTAATTAGCAAATGGAAATTTCACCAGCTCTGTCCAGTCAATATTCAAATTGAATATTTGGATAAGGAATAGTTTTTTCTCTGAGATTTATTCATGGAATGATCAAGATATGGTGTAAGAATATATGGGTTTTATTGAATTTTGAATGAAATATTGAGATCGGATCATCAGACACAAATTCTCTTAGTAAACTTAAAATGCGTTCTCCTTATATTTATAATTACATGTACTTAATCATAAAAACCCACCTGAAAACCTATACGTCGAGCGAATAATTTCATTGATCTGTTGCTTAACTAATTTTTTTCTAACGGTCAGCAAAACTTTGAATGTAATATGTTGAGTTACAAGTGAGATACAGCACTCCCAATTCTTTGTTATGTAAACAAAAGGTGAATATAACGAACAGTGATCCATCTCATAACTTATAGAAGCAATACAAAATAGACAGTTGGGCAAAGACGGACCCCTGGATATACCAGAGGTGAGATCATGTGCCTAGGAGGAGTAAGCATCCCCTGTCGACCGGTCACACCCGCCGTGAGTCCTATATCTTGATCAGGTAAACGGAGTTATCCATAGTAAAAATCAGTGTGCCAAGAACGGCCTAACAATGGGTATGAAACAAGGCAGACAGCATTTGACCTAATGAGAAGTTGTACAAGAATCATACTATGTTATTGTTTCTTTATATTGTTTCTTATAGGAGTTGAGAGATTGTTCACTGTTCGTTATTTTCACCTTTCATATGACAGTTTGAAACATGGCCATGCAAAGACAACCCTTCTAGAACGACATCAATATATAACGAATCATAATGACGTCAGAAGGGACGTCAGCAGTGAGCATAGCAACCACGAATGCCGTCCATTGATAAATAGGAAACAAGCAATGTCAGCTAAAGTTAAAACAGAAGGCCAGTTAACGGCAAACTTGGAGATTGACGAAATAAACAGTCAAAGTTAACGAGAAAACCTCCATTTCTATATGTGTATAGTGACTGGTAAAGTTGGTGTATCAATGTTAATACGGGTCTTAAGTCCTTTCTTATGTACATGACGCTTGGTTTACTTATTGGACATTTCATTTTATGTCGAATCAAGATAAGAAAATTAATGTATTGTAACCACTTCCAATCGTAGTAAGTAGTCAGTTTGTGCATAATTTTTGTTGACATTATTATATTTCATGCTTTTTTACTTTTTCTGACTTTATGTTTATGCCATTCATGCTTTACGTAATGTCAACCATGCTGCCATAACTTAAGGTAGGTCCTTTACCTATACCTGTTGCGAGAATCCATCTTATTTAGCCAAGTGGTCAAGATGTTCGCTTCGCAAAGGGTTATCCAAGTTCGATTCTCGTTTACGTTTAATACAAGTAGTGGCTTTTCCTTCGAGAAGCACAGTCAAGGACCTCATTACTACGGTCCTGTAATTAAAGACCCAATTTTAAGTTAACACCCCCAAATGGTAATCCACCTGTCATTCAAACATTTAACAATAGATCTCAGTTGGAGTGACATCTGAATAACATCTGCAGAGACTGTGGTCTGGAGGGACCCCGGAGAGGTGTTTTAATAGCAATAACAGTCAATTAGTACAGGCATTCTTTAGATATTGAGGAAGCCCAATATACTAGAGTTTTGATAGCATGGACCTCTCCTCAACTGCTATTTTCTCGCAATTATTAGCAATACAATTTTAATATAATTGTATTCTTTTCTCCTCTATATACATGTATTATAAATTACACAATCAGAAATCAAACAACACTTTGCACATTAAATTCTAAAACTTGTAACTTACTGAAATGATTTATATTATCATTTAATGATAGCTCTATGTTTATAAAAGAAATTATTCAGTCAATGAATGAGAGAGAGAGAGGGGGGGGGGAGAGAAAAAAGGGGTGGTGGGTGTAGTCTGTGTGTCAGCTACCATTAGAGATACAACCATTATACAAACACTGTCACCACTGAAACTCTGCAGAAGCCCCTGAGACATGTCCTGTGTATATCAAAAGTATACATAACACCTTGATCTTTTGGCCAGGTAAATTCCAGGTAAATAACAATGACCATAGATGAGCTCCGCCCACATCCAGTGATCCGTGAAGAAACCGTACAGTATCATTTTTGGGTCTTTAAAACAATATAAAAAAGTCATTTAAAATTTAAAACGTAATATTTACCTCTATACTTATTTCCCAATATGCCTCACTTTGGCATACAGAGATCATATAATTTTTATAGAGTTGTGGGTTTGTGAACGGTAGATCATGGAACCAAAATTTGCTCGATCCATGGCAGCGTCCGACCCAAGACGTTAGAATAGGTAGTGACTACTCCTTCCCTAAATGTTTGTCATTGAAAAGTGAGAGTTGAGGTCATTGGGATAAGGTATTAAAAACTGTGAGGTCTGGTACCTGTATCAAGGTAGGCGTTGGTATGGTTGAGAACCCCAACTACAACAACCCTAAACTCCATGCATAGGAATAAATTCATTGTACTTCACTTACAACAGTACCAAAGGAACTAATCTACCATGCCATTCTTTATTTCCTTCTAAAGCATGAGCAGAATTGAAATTCCTATACATGTACATGCATGTACAAAATATATCCAATCTAATTAAAATCAGACTTCTTAGATCCGCGTCGTATACTCTGCGATTGTGAGCTAATTAAAATCAGATCCTAAGATACTTCCTCGTCGGAAAATCACGGTTAGTTACGTTTTGTTCCTCTCTCCATCACTTTGGGTCCATTCATTCTTACTCTCTCGTTCTCATGAATAAATATTTTAAAATATCGTTCAATCAAAGTAATCGTTATAGTAATGGGACTCTTCTGTTTTTAAAGGTAGCATCAACTTAACTTTGCTATCACAAGAATTGTATACAAATTTGGACTGAAATCGTCTTGTTGATTGGACACATTTGCTCAGGGTATACGACGAGCGCCCAATCAAATTGCTTCATTAATTATTCATGAGAACGAGCGAGTAGAAATGAATGGACCCATGGGTGATGGAGAGAGGAAGGAAGCGTAATCAACCGTGGGTTTCCGACGATGAGATACTTAGGATCTGATTTTAATTAGATTGAAAATATATCTTTCAACAAGATAAAATTAATTCAAGTACTATGTAAAACTTATACAGTACCAATTTTGATGCACCAAATGCACATTTCGACAAATAATGTCTCTTCAGTGATGCTCAAGCCGAAATTTTCGAAATTCGAAATAACAATAAACTTGTAAGTGCTAAAAGGATAACTAGAGTGCCAAAAACTTAAGCAAGAAAGAATTCGGAAAACATTTAAATCTGTTCATGTGTAGAAATGTAAACATATTTAAACGTCTTCAATGATGAAAAAATCAATATATTTCTATAAAGAATTGTACTACAGAGTTGTAGAAAAGAAAACGCCAAACTTCCCTTTAACTTAACTCTTTAAACAACTCATTTGGTTGAAGCTTAGCAATTCCATAGACACCACACACTTGTGAGTGTTGCATTGGATATTGTTGATATTCATTTCTAGGGAGTATATGATCGTCATAGTGATACTGATGGATGACTACTGTACCTATACTAGGCACCGAGATCATTCTTATCAACGGTCTTCATAAAACATAAGTATGAATAGCAGGAATCGGTGATAGGGTTCAGTACATAAGATCATACGTTCCATTTGTATAGGAAGGTTAACGGTATTGAAAATGGAAAATTCTATCGAAGAAAATAACTTTCTTATTCTGATACAAGCTCTAAAGTTTGTTACTGACGGACTTAAAGAATACACGATCCAGGGATTGGATGACCTGTACAACAGACTGAAGAGAAGGGTTTCAGCTAGTGGCCCGTGTACTCAGCAGTGCAACAGGAACCACAGGGACGCCACAAGGTGGTGTCAGACCTGCCAAAACTGGAAGAAAGAGCTGGAAAAGTACATGAGATCTGCTAAATTGAAGAACAATACGAAATGGCACAACGTTGAAATATCTTACTTTTCAGGGGTTGATACAGCAAAAGCCAAGGATGAACTATTCCGTGTGTTTATCCAAGGACAGGGATCTTTGCCAGTAACGTTTGACATTCAGACAATGTTATCGTTATTTCAAAACTGCAAATATTTTGATATCGGAGACGATATATTACTCTTGACTTCCATTAGAAGAGTACGAAATTATGATTTTGCCCATACAGAAGATTTCAAATTAACCAACAAGCAGTTAAAGAAAGACATTAATTCACTATGTAAATTGTTTCGCCATCCTTCGATATGTAGATACCCAAGTGCGTCGGACATATTATCAAAGCTACGAAGACTTCAAAAAAATGATATAATATTAATCCAAAGTGAAACACGTCGGTTTTTCATTGATATCAAAGAAAACTTCATTACAAATGAGTCCTTGAAGACGCTAACATGCTCATTCCATGACCAGGAAACAGGAATACAGTATACAACTTCCCTTCTCAAAAGATCGATTATGGCGGGATTTTTGCTTTTATCTATTTTCTATGGATGTTGGGAAATCTACAATCATCCAGAAATGAGAGCTACAGAGAAAGGTAAAAATTTAGATAGATATTTCAGCTGGTGATGTCAAAATAGGTTTTCTTTCATGAAACCCTATGAAAATCTAAAATGCAAAGCATGGTTTACACACTAGTTTATTAATCTTGGTAATTAAAGGGAGTTAAAGTCTCTTTGGAGAAAAAAGAAACACATACAGGGGTCCGTGTTTGCCCAACTTTCTAATTTGTATTGCTTGTAGGAGTTATGAGATTGATCACTGTTCGTTATCTTCACCTTTCATACATGGGTCAATGGAATTCGCGGAAACCCCGATAACACCAGGTAATTACTAAAAACCACCACAGAAAGTACCCCAAAACACAAATGTATCATTAAAATACACTTACAGGGTGTTAGATAAGTGTTATAGACACATATTACCAAAGTTTCATTGATCTTGATAGAAAATTAAATGATCTATAGTTCAGTTTCATGTCTAGTATGTTTTTTGGTGGGTGTTTTCGTTAATATCCTTGCGTTTTCAGTGTTTCCGCTAATTCCATGCTCCACATACATGCAGATCAGTGTTTTTCACACTCCAGAATTACTACCTTATTCAAATAGTTTTTCCTCATAAAAATTGTCTAAAATTTCCAAAATTATGTAAAACTTCCCGCCAAGAGATTAAATGATTTAAAAATCTTTATTTATGAAAATAGGATCTTGATAACGAAAATATTGGTTGGTTGTATATTGTTTAACATCCCGCTCGAGAAATGTTCACCATATTTAAAACAATTTTGGTACCCAATCCTTTGTGTTTTTAGTCTTTTATATAGACAAAAGTGCATTTGTAGTGAAAAGATTGCCTGTTAGTGTCCAATAAGATGACAATTGCTGTCCATTATTTTGAATAATTTTCATATTTCACAACTGATTCAACACGCAACAGCTTGTTTTGGACATGATAACTTTTTAAATCGAGATAAGCTATTGAAAATGTAGTAGAAAGAAGTTGATGTTACACAGGTTTCAACAGTGTCGTTTAACAAATTCATTGGTCGTTATAAAAATCTAGTTTGCCAATACAACCTGTCATTGGGTCAAATTCTGTCTGACGTGTTTCATACCAATTGTTAGTCCGTTTTTGGCACACTGATTCTAACTACAAATTACTCTATTTACCTGATCCTGTTATAGGGCTCACAGCGGATGTAACCAGTCGATAGAGGATTCTTACTCCTCACCTCTGGTATATCCAGGGTTCAGTGTTCGCCTAGTTCTCTATTTTGTATTCCTTATAGGAGATATGAGATTAATCACTGTTCGTTATCTTCATCTTTCATCATACAGCAGTCGGCCTAGTGATACCTCGTATTTGTAAATTAGATCATTATAACAATCATATATTTTGCGACATAAAGAAAAACGAGGCTGTAACATCAACTTATTTGTCAGTAACCTGCTTATCGCTCTTATGCAGAACATGATGTTGCATATCGAATGGAATCAGTTGAGAGACATAAACACTATATACAGGTGATAATAGAATACTGCTACACAGATATTGGAAGTTGGCGATGTAGAAGTATCCCGTGTTGGCTGGCCACCTCCGCCGTGAGCGAATTTACAATACACCCGTATTTAAGTCATATTCATATTCAGTACTTTAAACGAATACATATATTTTGTACATTTATGATAAACAAGAGGCCCATGAGCCACATAGCTCACCTGACTAACCTTGGTCCTGCAGTTGTTGGTTTGTTGTGATCTATTAAAATATTCTTTATCAATCTTTATTCCCATGAAAAATGTTGACCCCATATTGTTGTCCTAACCTAGTCACATAGGGATGTAAAACGTTGATCCCTATTGTGGCCCCACTCTACCCCGAATACCATGATTCTAAAAACTCGAATCTGTACTATGTCAAGAAGCATTCCTTAAAATTTTTTTTTTCTAGTGGTTCTAGAAAGAAAGGTGAAGATAACGAACAGTGATGAATTTCAAAATATTCATATCTAGTGATCAGTCATTCAAAAACTTACTTGGTTAAACACCACTCTGATTCCACGCACAAGTACTCTGAAGTTGAAATAAAAAATATGCTAGAGTTCCTCATTGACAATATCTTCGTGGTCTTTGGTGATCAGGTCTTCCAACAGTCTGTTGGAATTCCCATGGGCACGAATTGTGCTCCTTTGTTAGCTGACCTGTTTTTATATTCATATGAAGCAGAATTTATTCAAAAACTTCTACGTGAGAAGAAGAAATCTCTCGCTGTGACCTTCAATTCGACTTTTAGATATATCGATGACGTTTTGTCTATTAACAATGATAGCTTTCATTCAGATGTCGATTTGATATATCCCTGTGAGCTCGAAATAAAGGACACCACAGAGTCGTCCACTTCTGATTCATACTTAGATATTTTATTGAAAGTAGACATTAACGGCAAACTAACAACTCAACTGTATGACAAACGGGATGATTTCAGCTTCTCCATCGTCAACTTCCCACATTTATGTAGCAATATTCCATTATCACCTGCATATGGTGTTTATATATCTCAACTGATTCGATATGTAAGAGCTTGTTCTGGGTATAGTCAGTTTTTAAATCGAGGTAAGCTACTGACAAACAAGTTGATGGTACAGGGCTTTCAACAGTTTCGATTGAAGTCAGAATTTCGCAAATTCTATGGTCGTTATAACGATCTAGTTCGTCAATACAACCTCACATTGGGTCAAATGCTGTCTGACGTGTTTCATACCGATTGTTAAGCCGTTCTTGACACACTGATTTTGACTGCGGATAACTCCGTTTACCTGATTAGGATATGGGGCTCACGGCGGGTGTGACCGGTCAACAGGGGATGCTTACTCCTCCTAGGCACCTGATCCCGCCTCTGGTGTGTCCAGGGGTCCGTGTTTGCCCAACTATCTATTTTGTATTACTTGTAGGAGTTATGAGATTGATCACTGTTCGTTATCTTCACCTTGCATTTAACCATCGAGTTTGTATCTCTGCTGGTGGACAGTCTGTCCCCGAGGATACTTGTCGTTCGATATATGTTCCTTCATGAATATACACAATAACGAAACAATACTGGCTGACACGTCGCCCAGTATAAAAAGGTGTCACTCTGTGGAGTCTATAAGGGACACAGGCTCCTACAGATCGGTTGGTGTCCCTCGGATTATCCTTCGAGATATCAAAGATTTGTCGTATGTACAATCGTTAGATTGTCAGCTTTGGTACAGAAACCAAAATTCTTATACCCAAATTAAAGACTGTAATGTTCCTTTAAGAGATATATTTGATAATTCCTTTTCAGACCTTATGTGTTCAACCTCAAAATGTTCTGCAGAAAATTGCAAAACTTGTGATATACTGATCACTAAAAATTCATTTAGTAGTAATTTAACTGGACGTAGTTTCTGTACCAAAACGTTTGATAATCTGACTTGTAAATCTTCTAACGTTGTCTACGCCATTGAGTGTAACCTGTGTGGCTTAATTTATGTGGGAGAAACCAAGGGTTCACTTAATAAAAGAATATCGGGGCACAGATTTCAAATTAATAATGGTGGTAACCAACTTCTTTACAAGCATTGTAATGCACCGGACCACTCCATCTTGTCCATGAGGGTAAGGATTTTAGAAAAAATTTACCATCACACAAACAATCCTACATTAAGCACCCCTTTTCGTAGACAACAAGAAGATCACTGGATCAGGACCCTAGGCACTGCATTTCCATATGGATGCAATGATAATGTATATGATGTGGGAAATTTGACTAGTCCACAAGGAAATAACGTTAATGTGATGGGACTCTTTCCCAATACCAAAAGACGAAAACGCAGTCACGGACATCGTTCATATAAAAGACCAAGTATAAATGATGTCACGTTTGATTCACTTTTACCTCACGTCAACAGACAATTGGGTCCACATCATATTCGTACAAAACGTTACTCTATTCCATTGAGGGTTTTACACACGTTATTTGAAGAAGCTATGGCTAGTCTATACTTGGATTTTTCAACACCTGAATATAGACTGAACTCTATGATTATGGATGTTACCTACCACAGGCTCTATAAACCAGCACGGACCATGGATGATATTCCTTCCAAATCATGACGTCAGTTCCTTAAGCTCAAATTTACAAACAAAGGAATAGATGTCGTCAACATAAGCAACAATCTTCGTCATAAAAGGGTTCAGTCGTGTATTCCAACTTATTTCAAGTTCAAGTCTACACCCTGTATTTCCTACAGCTATACTTCTACTATTGCATCCAAACTTTTTAATTATAAACAAACTTTGCAGTGCTTAGATATAGACTATCTTATACGTAATCCACCAACATGTTCTTGTTCTTCATCTTCTTTCAACTACAGTCCAGCTGGACATGTCATTACTGGTGATGTTGATATAGTTGAAAATGAGGACATCAAATCACTTATTCTTAAAGGTCCTAAATACAGAGAACCTCGGTCTTTTAATTGGCGACAGAACTTCATCTCTATTATGAGTTCTGTCGAAGATTATGCCAGACGATGGGCTAAATATGAAAAAGAAGAACTTGATACATTGTCAGAATGGGTTAAAAGCATAAGAGGGATATTAAAATCCCGCATTAGACACATGAAAACAAAATTACGTACCATCTATCCTTCTGTGTTTAGTAAACCAGAAGTGATAAAAGAATTAGATAGGTTACATGAGGAATATGTTTTGGTTCCAGCTGACAAAGCTAGTAACAACATTGTCTTTGTTTGTAAGGCTCATTATTACAACTGTATTTTAAACGAACTTGGCATTAATTCCACTTTTGGTAATCATACTTATACTCCAACTGCCCTTTCAAAAGACGAAATTCTTCAAAACCATGCTTCAGTTTTAGACACATTTAATATTCCAGTCAATGGGTCGAATGAATATGAATTACCGTACCTATACTGGATTCCTAAACTACATAAAAATCCTTACAAACAAAGATACATTGCTGGATCCAGTAAGTGCTCTACCAAGCCCCTATCTTTGCTCCTCACGAAAATGTTAACAGCTGTGAAGGAGAAACTTCAAACTTACTGTGCGACTACATATGCCAGAAGTGGTGTTAATCAAATGTGGATTCCAAAAAATTCTAAAGAGCTTTTAGTAAACTTGAAATCACAGAATTTTCCCCAAATCAATAGCATTAAAACCTATGACTTTTCAACACTATACACGACCATTCCTCACGATAAATTAAAGACTAGACTTTTTGACATCATAGACAGTTGCTTCTTCAACAAAAACGGAAAACGGAAATATTCATATCTAGTGATCAGCCATTCAAAAACGTATATAATTACTTTGTTAAACACCACTCTGATTCCACGCACAAGTACTCTGAAGTTGAAATAAAAAATATGCTAGAGTTCCTCATTGACAATATCTTCGTGGTCTTTGGTGATCAGGTCTTCCAACAGTCTGTTGGAATTCCCATGGGCACGAATTGTGCTCCTTTGTTAGCTGACCTGTTTTTATATTCATATGAAGCAGAATTTATTCAAAAACTTCTACGTGAGAAGAAGAAATCTCTCGCTGTGACCTTCAATTCGACTTTTAGATATATCGATGACGTTTTGTCTATTAACAATGATAGCTTTCATTCAGATGTCGTTTTGATATATCCCTGTGAGCTCGAAATAAAGGACACCACAGAGTCGTCCACTTCTACTTCATACTTAGATATTTTATTGAAAGTAGACATTAACGGCAAACTAACAACTCAACTGTATGACAAACGGGATGATTTCAGCTTCTCCATCGTCAGCTTCCCACATTTATGTAGCAATATTCCATTATCACCTGCATATGGTGTTTATATATCTCAACTGATTCGATATGTAAGAGCTTGTTCTGGGTATAGTCAGTTTTTAAATCGAGGTAAGCTACTGACAAACAAGTTGATGGTACAGGGATTTCAACAGTTTCGATTGAAGTCAGAATTTCGCAAATTCTATGGTCGTTATAACGATCTAGTTCGTCAATACAACCTCGCATTGGGTCAAATGCTGTCTGACGTGTTTCATACCGATTGTTAAGCCGTTCTTGGCACACTGATTTTGACTGCGGATAACTCCGTTTACCTGATCAGGATATGGGGCTCACGGCGGGTGTGACCGGTCAACAGGGGATGCTTACTCCTCCCAGGCACCTGATCCCGCCTCTGGTGTGTCCAGGGGTCCGTGTTTGCCCAACTATCTATTTTGTATTGCTTGTAGGAGTTATGAGATTGATCACTGTTCGTTATCTTCACCTTGCATATGCAATACAGAATAGAGAGTTAGGCAAACACGGAACCCTGGACACACCAGAGGTGGGATCAGGTGCCTAGGAGGAATAAGCATACACAATTTTAAAAAATATTTTCCCTATATATCCTTAGACTCCACTTTTTTGGCACACTGTTTTTTCCCTATAATAGCCCTAAAACTTCATTGTTATTCCGGATTTCAAACATTTCGGTTGAGCATCACTGAAGAGACATTATTTGTCGAAATGCGCATCTGGTGTATCAAAATTGGTACCGTATAAGTTTTACATACGCATGTGAAGCTTTGACACCCCCCCTATTTTTGCCCCACCCTACCCAGGGACCATAATTTTAACAAATTTGAATATGTATTATGTCAGAAAGCTTTCTTGTAAATTTGATCTTTAGTGGCCCATTGGTTCTTGAGAAGGTTTTAAAAGATTTTCCTTATATATTCCCATGTAAAACTTTGATCCCCCATAGTGACTACATCCTACCTCTGGGGCCATGATTTGAACAAACTTGAATTAATATTATGTGAGGACGCTTTCTTGTAAATGTAAAGCTTCACTTTTAATAAAATTCTTTTCAGGAGGTAGGGTATGCCTGTCCACTTTTCTAAAGGGAATATAATGATAATTGTAAAATTTATAGTGGTAAATTTTCAACCTTCATTAGTTCGAGATAAAGAAGAAAACGTCGCCGAAAGCTCGCCTATTGAATGCGCTCTTTTCCCCCTACCTTCGAGATCAACAATACCTTTCAACAAATTCCGCTTTAAGCGATGTTGTAATAATTATTTTCGTGAATTTCTATGATCTACTTCATGTTATTTTTTCTAAATGATTACATTCAATGCCAAATATATGATAAAAGTAGTAAATCTGTTTTACATCTAATTACATGACAATTGCGAATTTGCTGCCGTCCCCGTACATACTATGACGTTGCTTTAGAAAAAAAGACATTTGAAGATACTTGGCTGCCGTTTTCAGTGTAGAAGTTTTATTTGTTATTCTGAACATATACATGTATAAATAAATTATATACCATTGAATTGAGCAGATTCTATGCATTGAAGTTTTGTGGAGTTTAAAAACGTAGCATATTTCGGCCAAAAACGTACTATCTTCTTTGAACTGGCACAGTGGTTCTTCAGAAGATTTTAAAAAGACCCCACCCTATTTTGGTATTTTTGTGATTATCTCCCCTTTGAAGATGGCATGGTCCTTCATTTGAAAAACTTGAATCCCCTTTACCTAAGGTTTGTTTGATTGAAATTGGCCATATGGCTCTGGAGAAGAAGATGAAAATGTGAAAAGTTTAGGACAATGTCAACGACGCCAACAACAAACAACGGAAAGTTTTGATCAGAAAAGCTTTTGTCACTTGAGCCTTTGGCTCAGGTGAACTAAAATGGGGGGAAAATAAACACTTGCTATGTTGTAGCCTCTCTAAAAAATAAAAAAAACTATACTCTTACGTTGATCTGGGTTTCAAACTCGTGGTTCATGGGGACTCCTTGAATACCCTCCCATTCAGCTCGGCATCCAGAACTGATCAATGTGTTCTACCTAGGAAAAGTGACAATGATCATTCACGAACTCAAAGTCAAATCCAATCATAGGAGTTTCTATAGTTTGGAAACTCAATTGATAAAATATTGTTACATTAGCAATATTCCATTGTCACCTGCATATGTTGTTTATGTCTCCCAACTGATTCTTTACAAAGTGAGCACAATCTATATACAATCCATTTCTACACTGGTACAGGCTACTGACAAAATAAGCAAATTCATGTTACAGGGGTTTCAACAGTCTCGTTTTAAATTATTATGTTGTAAATTATATGGTCATTATAATAAGCTTGTTACCAAATATAGCCTGTCGATGGGTCAAATGTCTGACGTGTAAGTTCGTTCTTAAACTGATATGACACCATTTTATTATATTAAACATCTTTGAAGCATGGTTTTATTTGATTTAAATTTTTCATGTTGTAGGGGCATGCAAAGTAATGGAGTACAAAGAACCATTCCAGCTGAACTTTGACTTCGAGTTTTACCGATCTCAACATGGACCACTTATTGGACGCCAGTGGCTGTTGAATGACCTTGACTACCTAATGCACTCAACAACCAGAGGTGTTCTGTTGGTCGCCGAAACGGGATATGGAAAATCTGCGATAGTGTCTCACCTTATTTGTCAGAATGATAGACTTCTTCCTGGAAACTGGATATACGAGCGAATTGTATCTTATCATCTGTGCAGACTTGATTCTAAAAGAAGTCTTTCTCCAGGATTGTTTGTAAAAAATTTGGCGGGAAGCTTCTCAAGTCACATTGAAAATGTCCATGATACTTTGAAGGGAAATTCGTTTTATGAAGCCTACTTTAAACAAGGTGAATGTCTAAAAGATCCCGAGGGGTGTTTTGATTTTTTAATCATACAATCGCTTACACATCTCCAACAAAAGCAATCAATTTATATCATTGTAATCGATGCTTTAGATGAATGCACAGCTAAATCGGGCCTGAATATACCTACCCTTCTAGAAAGGCGAATGAAAAGATTACCGTCTTTCATTAAATTTTTAATTACCACGAGGAATACAACATCCATAACTTTGAAAATGCGATCTTTACTCCATGTTTACGAGTTAGATAGTCAAAGCCCTAATAATGCAAAAGACATACAAATGGTCATGCGGCACAAAGTTGATAAGATTTCAAGATACAAGTTTGACAATCTGAGGACAAAATTCAAAACTTCTAACATAACACTGATGGTTTCCTCAGCCTCTAAATATGCAAAACATAATATGCTTTATCTACATTACGCATTTGAAGTTTGGATTCAAAATGAGTCTGTACCTTTATCTGAAACACCATCTACGTTTGAAGAATTTTTCCAGTACAACTTAGAGAGGATATTTGGAGAGAATGACGAATTTGATAAGATCAGAGGTATATTTGAAGTGTTGTGTGCTGCAGAAGAACCCATTTCTGACAGGGAAATTTTCCGTATAGCAAATATTTCAAAGGAAAATCGAATTCAAAGCTGGAAGTTATTTGGAAATGAAATGAGTCACTTCATAAAGCATAGCGATGGGAAGATTTCTATAGCTCATGTAAAGCTATCACAATTTTTGACCGACATGTGACAAAAATATGGAAAATTCTACGTTTCGGAGCAGGAGGGAAACCTCAAATTTGCTACTTTTTGGTTGAGTAAAGTCGAACAACAGATGTCATTCCACAATATAGATATTGTCCAACTTGCCTTATATGTTGCAAGATCGAAGAACAAATTACAGGAAAAGAAGTTTTTGTATTACGGCAAAAGAGTTAGAAAAGAATTTGACAACGAATTTTTTTTGCATCGTGCAGCCTTGTCAATTAATTCCTATCGGGCCATGGTCTTGCTGATAGAAATTTCTGGTCGAGACATTGAGAAAAGAGATAATACTGGAAACTTCTCTTCAGCGTACTTGGCGTCAGCTTTTGGAAACCACAGAAGCTTAGATGCACTGCTCCAGCACGGCGCTAATATTCATTTTGTTAGAAAAGGCACTGAAATTGTGAAAACGTCCATTGGAGTCGAAGAATTCTGTAAGAAATTTGCTCATTGGGAATATAGTCTTCTCAACATTGCTTCACAAAATGGTCATTTGGACGTAGTTTCAACATTATTGAAACGTGGAGTCAATATATCATATAAAAACTCTTTGGGATTAAATTCTTTTCATCTGGCAGCAGAATATGGTCATATAGAGGTAGTTAGATTATTCCTCCGAGACTTTAAAGATACTTTTTATTCTAGTCTTGATCATTCACTTTACCTTTCTGCAAAAAATGGTCATTACAGCATAGTGGAATTACTTCTCCATCATGGTGGTGTCGATAGATGTCTTCCTTGCAATATGTCTCAATTTTGGACTGAATTTCACGAAACTAGACTTCAAATCATAGATAACATGGACGATTTGCAAAATGTAAACTATGTCTTCAAAGATGACAGACGCTTCATAAGATGTGAAACTGCGCTAGAAGTATCAATACAAAATGGTCATGACGAGATTGTGAAACTTTTGACCGACAAATTTCCCAGTGGATTGAAGTGTAGAGAATCTGGGGGACGAAGACCTCTATTCACAGCCATAATATTTAGGCGATATAAAACCTTGAAACAAATTTTGCTTCATGGAAATGCTAGCAATATTACTTGCTTGTTTAACCGAAATCGTTGGAAAAAACTTGATCTAAATGAAAAGGAGCGTAATGAATATTTAGAAAACCAATGTCCTTTCAATTTTACCATTTCCCATTTTGCTGTTATGTACGGGAATTTCAAAACAATAAAACTTTTGCAAACCTACGGTTTCATCAATTGGTCTGAAAGGAACCTAAATGGTGATACGCCATTACATGTAGCCTCATGCAGAGGTCACATCAAGACAATAAAGTTGTATGAGCAAAATCATGAAGGTGAATTATCAATTGTCAGAGCCAGGAACGGGTCGACACTTATGCATTCAGCAGCTACATGTCACAGATATAGACTGTTATCCTATTTGTTGGAGAAACAACACGATCATGTTTTTGACGACATGAAAATGGGAATTTCTCATTATTTAGCAAAGACTGGGTCACATGGAGTAAAAGAAAGGAACGGGTTATTAAACATTGAAGATAATGTGAAAGAGAGAATTATCAGGGAAATTTTTCTTGTGGATGTTTACAACAGAACACCGTTACATTATGCTGCAGTTCATGGAAATGTGGATTATCTCTCGTTTTTAATTTCA
This sequence comes from Ostrea edulis, assembly GCF_947568905.1. Lineage (NCBI taxonomy): Eukaryota > Metazoa > Mollusca > Bivalvia > Ostreida > Ostreidae > Ostrea > Ostrea edulis. The sequence continues at coordinate 85,382,101 of NC_079169.1, forward strand.
TTGGGTTTAGAACACACTGCATGGACGCGCATCTTAAATATGGCGGATTACTCAAGCAGAATCATCATTGAGCTAGCTTTTGCAAATGCCCTATTGTATGGTGCACGTAAAACGATGAAATATGAATCAGTAAGCATAAAGCCTCATGAGAAATTCATTGACATTCTGCTGGGAAATGTTATACCTTCAAGATATTACGTGCAGAAAAATTACCATAGATTTGTTGGAGCGACAGCCGAAAAAAATAGTTTTTATATCATGGGTACTCTTCGCCATTTTGTTCAGTCTAATAATTATCCAACACTGAAAGTTTGGAATCATCTTCTGTCGCACGATGTGATAAATCCAATTATGTTTAGCTTTATTCCGAAGTTACAATACATATGTCATCGCGATAAAAACAATATTCTGCATAAAATTATCCAGGATGAAAAAAGAACATTATGGATACATGAAGAAGCATTTTTTAAGTTCGACAAATTATTTCTATTAGACTGGAAAAATATAATTAAGTGTTTAGATAAGAATGGTCACAATGTATTACACAGGGCAATAATGGGAGGTAACTATGCTGCATTTATCTATCTTCTGAACAAGGGAGTTTCTTTTAATGGAGATTCCAGGGATGGAATAAATTTGTTACAGTTGGTTGTAGAAAGTGCTCCAGCATTTGAAAATGAAGCTGTAAAGTTTCGTTTTATATCCTCTGGACTTGGAAATCATACTGTACGAAGGGAAATTGCATGGAGTTTGGATGCGATATACGATGAAGTCTATAATTATAACAGAATTGCAGAGGTAATTCTAAGAAAATCTCCCAGATTTGATATTAACAGAGAATTCTTCTGTAGGAAACAAGGGAAAAATTTAAGCTTTGTTCATCTGATTGCTGCAAAGGGACTTACAAGTGTGATATCTGAAATCAAACATAGATTTGGGGATGACACATTAGAATGCAAGAATGAAAATAAAATAACTTCTTCCCAAATACTTTATTTCTTTGGGCACACGGTCAAAGCAATGGTGTATTCACACCATCATGGTAGTATGCTTTTAGAGAACTGGAATGCATTTATTGCACTAGTTATGAAGTATATGTTTGATTACAAGACGTTTGTATATCCTAAACGCTCAGTGGCCAGAAAATGCAACGGTGTAATGCGAAACTGGAGAAATATTGAGAGAATGCACCTTTGTACTGACAAACTGAAGGCGGAAGTATTGAAGCTTTTTCAGCAATACGTCAAATGGAACGGTGTGAAATCTGGAGATGATTTTATCAATGAATTGAAACACATAGAATTTCATAAAATATATTCAACGACTGAAATAGAACATAAAAGGAAATGGTTCGAAAGATATCTACACAAAGTGTCCCAAAGTTTGCAAAGTCGAAATCAAAATGTACGTGAACGTATAAAGGCTTTGCAAATTTTGCAAAACTCCTTGCGGAAAAGTGACTGTTTAAAATTAAAATTAACGTCTCGGAACACAAGTTTAGCATGTCTAGAACGACTTCACCAGATACATAGTAAGAAGGTAATGACTAAACACGAGTACCAAGAGATGAGCATTCGTTTGTCTTTTCTTTCTTTTTTTTTATACGAAGGAGATATGCCAATGCCTTTTCATGAGTACAAAATAGAATATCAACCCGATTTCTTCATCATGTTTCTTAGTCTTTGTACACTGCATTCTGAACTGCATTTTGGATTTCAAAGTACACCACAGTTCGATTTTTGGAATGTCCTCAAATTACCAAAGAATAATGCGTTCAGTATTATGGTACAAAAAATTAGCAGCTCTACAGTTGATGATATTAGTTCATGGAGGAGCTGTTATAGATCCTTTACTGGTCAGGCTTACAAAAATGTAAAAATCCTTCAAAACACGTCATACGTTCAGAACTATCTTAAGAAATATGAAAATATCATAGGTATACCCAATGAATGATAAGTGAATCTGAAGAATAAAGAATAGTAAATAATATTCATGCTTTCGAAAAATCTAAAACCTATACATGTAGCTGCTAATTTGCTGTTTATCCATATAATTTGTTATGCATGCATTGTGTGACTCAATATAATGTGTTATACATGTGTTGTGTGATTAAATAATTTGTTATACTTGTATTGTGTGACTATATAATTTGTTATACATGTGTTGTGTGACTATATAATTTGTAATACATGTATTGTGTGACTATATAATTTGTTATACATGTATTGTATGGCTATATAATTTGTTATACATATGTTGTGTAGCTATATAATTTATTATATATATGTTGTGTAACTATATAATTTGTTATACATGTGTTGTGTGTCTATATAATTTGTTATACATGTGTTGTGTGACTATATATAATTTGTTATATATGTGTTGTGTGACTATATAATTTATTATACATGTGTTGTGTGACACTATAATTTGTTATACATGTGTTGTGTGACTATATAATTTGTTATACATGTGTTGTGTGACTATATAATTTGTTATACATGTATTGTGTGACTCTGTGTTATACATGTGTTGTGTGACTATATAATTTGTTATACATGTGTTGTGTGACTATATAATTTGTTATACATGTGTTGTGTGACTATATAATTTGTTATACATGTGTTGTGTGACTATATAATTTGTTATACATGTATTGTGTGACTCTATGAGTTATACATGTGTTGTGTAACTATATAATTTGTTATACATGTGTTGTGTGACTATATAATGTGTTATACATGTGTTGTGTGACTATATAATTTGTTATACATGTGTTGTGCGTCTATATAATTTGTTATACATGTGTTGTGTAACTATATAATGTGTTATACATGTGTTGTGTGTCTATATAATTTGTTATACATGTGTTGTGTGTCTATATAATTTGTTATACATGTGTTGTGTGTCTATATAATTTGTTAGACATGTGTTGTGTGACTATATAATTTGTTATACATGTGTTGTGTGACTATATAATTTGTTATACATGTATTGTGTGACTATATAATTTGTTATACATGTGTTGTGTGATTATATAATTTGTTAGACATGTGTTGTGTGACTATATAATGTGTTATACATGTGTTGTGTGACTATATAATTTGTTATACATGTGTTGTGTGACTATATAATTTGTTATACATGTATTGTGTGACTCTGTGTTAGACATGTGTTGTGTGACTATATAATGTGTTATACATGTGTTGTGTAACTATATAATGTGTTATACATGTGTTGTGTGACTATATAATTTGTTATACATGTGTTGTGTGACTCTATGTGTTATACATGTGTTGTGTGACTATATAATGTGTTATACATGTGTTGTGTGACTATATAATGTGTTAGACATGTGTTGTGTGACTATATAATGTGTTAGACATGTGTTGTGTGACTATATAATGTGTTAGACATGTGTTGTGTGACTATATAATGTGTTATACATATGTTGTGTGACTATCTAATTTGTTATACATGTGTTGTGTGACTATATAATTTGTTATACATGTGTTGTGTGACTATATAATGTGTTATACATGTGTTGTGTGACTATATAATTTGTTATACATGTGTTGTGTGACTACATAATTTGTTATACATGTGTTGTGTGACTATATAATTTGTTATACATGTATTGTGTGACTCTATGTGTAATACATGTGTTGTGTGATTATATAATTTGTTATACTTGTATTGTGTGATTATATAATGTGTTATACATGTGTTGTGTGACTATATAATGTGTTATACATGTGTTGTGTGACTATATAATGTGTTATACATGTGTTGTGTGACTATATAATGTGTTATACATGTGTTGTGTGACTATATAATGTGTTATACATGTGTTGTGTGACTCTATGTGTTATACATGTGTTGTGTAACTATATAATGTGTTATACATGTGTTGTGTGACTATATAGTGTGTTATACTTGTATTGTGTGATTATATAATGTGTTATACATGTGTTGTGTGACTATATAATGTGTTATACATGTGTTGTGTGATTATATAATGTGTTATACATGTGTTGTGTGACTATATAATGTGTTATACATGTGTTGTGTGACTATATAATGTGTTAGACATGTGTTGTGTGACTATATAATGTGTTATACATGTGTTGTGTAACTATATAATGTGTTATACATGTGTTGTGTGACTATATGTGTTATACATGTGTTGTGTGACTATATAATTTGTTATACATGTATTGTGTGACTATATAATGTGTTATACATGTGTTGTGTGACTATATAATTTGTTACACATGTGTTGTGTGACTTGATCTAACTGAGGTATATGTTACCATCATATCCTCCTGTTATAGTTACTTTTTGCTATTGTTTCATTACAAATTTAGTACATCACTGTTGAAGGGAGTTACATAATTAGAATGGTTTTAAAAACAGTTAATATACATCGTATTACGTTTGTATGAAGATAGATCGATTTTATTCATGCTATTGATATCATTGACTTATAAATCTTGGTTTGTAAAATATTTGATTAAAAAAATTCACAATCAAATTATTATCGTCATAAAATAGTTATGAACAAAAAACTGTGAGTAATCTTCAACAGGTAAACTGTGTAATTCGTAGTAAGAATCAGTGTGCCAAAATGACTTAACGTGTTTCATACCGATGGTTAGGCACACTGAGTTTGACTACGGATAACTCCGTTTACCTGATCAGGATGTAGGGTTCACGGCGGGTGTGACCGGTCGATAGGGGATGCTTACTCCACCTAGGCACCTGATCCCAGCTCTGATGTGTCCAGGGGTCCGTGTTTGTCCAACTATCTATTTTGTATTGCTTATAGGAGTTATGAAATTGATCACTGTTTGTTATCTTCGCCTTTCATGAATGAAAATTATCATTGTTAATAGATAATACGTTGTCGATATATCTAACTATAGAATTGAAGGCCACAGCCAGAGATTTTTTTCTTCTCATATAGAAGTTTTTTTAATAAATTCTGCTTCATAGGAATACAAAAACAGGTCAGATAACAAAAGAGCACAATTCGTGCCCATGAGGATTCCAGCAAACAATTGGAAGACCTGATCACCAAAGACCACGAAGATATTTTCATGGTTTTGAAGAATTTCGTCTTTATACCCGCACTTTCTAAAGAAAGTTCGGGTATCTTGTTGTTACCCTGCTCCGTCCGTCCGTCCGTCCGTCCGTCTGTCACACGTTCTTTATCTTCAAATTCCTCCTTCTTCTTAAGTAGTAACCAATTGACCTTTTGGAAGATGATTAGTGGTGTCATGTAGATGTGTAATAAGGTTTCGGAATTTTCATTTTCACCCTGAGGACGAAATGGGGATAAAAAAAAAACAATATTATACATACATAATGTACATCTGTTTCCCAGAATTCCTTTCACATTTAAAACAATAGCAAAATCATCTTTTGGAAGATGAATGTTGGTGTCCTGTAGATGTGCAATAAGCTTTCGGAATTTTCATTTTTACCCTGGGGCCCAAATGGGAGACGAAAAATGATATTTTTTCGAAAAAAGACCCTGGTTTCCTGAACTCCTCCTACATTTTACGCATTACCCAAATGATCTTTTGGAAGTTCAATGGTGGTGTCCTGTAGATGTGCAATAAGCTTTCGGAATTTTCATTTTCACCCTGGGATCCAAATGGGAGTCGAAAAACAACGTTTTTTCTAAAACAAAGCACCTGGTTCCCAGAATTCCTCTAACATATTATGCAGTACTTAAATGATCTTTTGGAAGGTAATTGGTGGTATTCTGTAGATGTACGAGAAGGTTTCGGAACTTCTGTATTGGCCCGGTGGGAGGGGTAGGGGGTAAATAAGGGCTGATTGATTGAATATTGTTTAACGTCCCGCATTCTGTCATAAAGCTTGTTACTTGAATTCCAAGGAGTAGTCACATGATATTCTGCAATGACCTTGAAAAGAGTGTCAAAGTCAAAGATCAAGGTCACACTTTCTCCCTCAAGATCGTGGGGTTAACCTTGAAAGTGTGGGGGTCAAGGTTAAAGGTCACATTCTCACCAAGGTTTGGATGTTAACCTTGAAAGTAGGGGGTCGAGGTGTCAAAGGTCAAGGTCACACATCAAGGTGCGAGCCTCCACAAGCGACGCAATTCACCACATACCACGCACGTCTTCCCAAAGAGAGAGGAATCAACCACCTTTCAACAGCTTTCTAGACCAAGTACTAGAGACACAGACAGATGACCGACAAGCTATGCATTCATGGGAGAAACAGTCTCCACAGAAAAGGTCGGTCAACGTCAAGGATGACTGCATGCTACCCTTTCAACAGAAACCTGACACAGTGTACAATATCACTCACATAGATCTGTAACATACCCCAATACTCACTCATGTGCACATGATCATGGAAAATCACTGTTGACATGGTCTAATTGCAGGTCATTTCCATTGAAACAGCGAAACAGACCTTGTACAATGAAGATCAGTGTAATTGAACTAACCGAGTGCCAATTTACATATATCTGCCCAACAACATTAGAGCCCCAGTAGTGATTTTTCAGCAATACACAAAACTGACATTCTACACAATTCTCAACTTCTACTCAATTTTTTTCAAAATCTTTGTTAATGACATGGCAATTTCCATTTTCTGCCTACATCAACTCAAACTGAGCCTCCTTAAATACATCACCCCCCCCCCATCAACCAACCAAGCTACCAAACAATTAAAACATGTATTCACACACAAAGATATATATAGAGTTTAGTATCCAATTGAAGTCATGTACATTTGACAATTATAAACTGAAAAATAGATGCTGTCATAAGACAGTAATACCCGCACGCAAGTGTTTGCCTTTGAATATACTCTCCGTCTCATTGGTGGATCTAGAAGTGGGGGGGGGGGGGGTGGTTGTAGTTTTTCAACATACTGCCAATGTAGTGGCGCTGGAATTTATTCCGGATTTGGTTCGGTTATTAGATTGTTTACAGTTTGATCCGGCATAGGCCATGCTTGTTTTTATAGCAAAAGTTGATTTGTGTTTTGGTGTTTGTGCCCCTAAAGAGTAAGTACAGTGTATATTTGTTGTCATATAGCATGTAATTAGCTATAACACATATGCAGTTATGTTATTAGTTAAGCTCATGACTGTTTTCATGATTTGAAATGTGCGTTATTATTTTGTTCGAGTATGGTGTGCCATGAATGTCATTATTTTGTTGTTTGATATTCAGCGTTAGCGTGTTGATTGAATACTGTCTTGTGATATTGTAATATGTAATTAATATTGTTCTTACATGTATGTTTCAGTTTCCACCCTCGGTGAGAGAGGTTTGTGAGCACTGAGCTGACCAATAAACATTTTCTCAAATTTTGTTGTGTCATACGCTTACAGCCAATGTGTATGCCATTTTTTTTTCATGTAGAAGTTGAATAAAAGATTAATTAACACGGGGTGATACATATATTTATTTTCATCGAATCTTGTGATATGGTAGAGTGCAGTTTCTTGATCATCCTTTTTACCACCGGGGGTGGGGGCACTTTTACGATCGTCGGATCATTCATATATATATATATATATATATATATATATATATATATGATCCAGCGATATGGAAAAGCGGGGGGGGGATTCAAAAAGATTATCTAGAAACTGCACCTGCACTACAACACCCCCCTGGACCCCACCCCCTCTAGATCCACCAAAGAGACAGAGAGCATATTGAAAGGCAAACACCTGCGTGCAGGTATTACTGTCTCATAACAGCATCTAGTTTACATTTATTTTAGCATGAAACAAAAATTGAGTTCCAAAAATACAGAACGAAATTGGCTGGAAGACATACCCGCATCTTGACTAGAAATGCAATATATGAAAGTAATACACAACAGTGTTTTCCCAGCGACAATATTGTTACAAAAACCAAATGCAATAATGCAATGAAATACAATATGAATCTTTACTGGAAACAAAAGTGGTGCATAAAAAAGAGAAGGAGACAATAATGATGTCTAAAAAGGCCTGTGGTGGATGGAGTGGAGATGGAGGTTGCCTTTTCTTCCGAAACTTTTGCGTGGCAGCACTCGAACTAAACAAAAGAAAATGACGCCTTGCGCGACAATTTGATACAATCTGATTGGCTGAAAGAGACTTCGTTAACGAAAACAAAAGACTGGATAAAGACTTGCAGTGATGGTCTGTGCAGCTTAGAGGCCATTTGTTTGGAGGATATCACTAGCACCACAGTCTTGTTTGTGTTGATCTTGAAGTGATGTTGATCCATTCAGGTTTGAACTGACCTCAAGGAAGACTCCATCTGACTGACTATAAGAGCGGCCTGTTGGACTTTAAAGCTGATATACAGTTCATTACCGTCAGCATACACGTGGTACAAGAGATTGTTCTTTCTGAGAAGGGCCTCAAGGGATGCTGTGTACATGTAGATGTTGAACAGAACGGGCCCATCACTTCCAGGAGATTTATTGTTTTTCTTTAACTATCATAATATCTTTTAATTACATATATAAAAGCCAATACGATTTTTAGAATGGTATACGCGCTGAAAACGGATATCGTTTGTATCATAACGAAATTTGCAATGTATAAAACAGATGATAGAATTCTGAATTATGGGAGAAGGATAATGAATAAATGGACATTAGCAAAATAATGGGAAACAAAAACAACAGTAAGATACTGAACAAGAGTGTACGAACTCTTCACCGTGGGATTGTTTATAGTTTGTTTGCAAGGTCATGATCGTGAAAGTGATTTTTGCCAGAGGAAACGTATAATTATATATAACCAATCGGAGTATAAGAAATAAGTCACCAGAGGTCAAGCATTTGTATATATTACTTACGAGAAACAAGAAATTAAAGATTATGCAAAAACATAGAAGTGAAGTTGAGTATGAAACGCTAAAGTAAAGATTTTTTCAAGGAAATAATTGTGTTGGCTTTGAGTTTGAATTAAAAGCCAATGTCAATTGTGCTTATTTTTAAGATATAACAAATATGGTCAGGAGTGTTGAAGGATGTACGGGGGTATAAATGCGAGGAACAGAGGCAGAGTTTTTTAGTAGCTGAACAGAACTTTGTCTCTGCCCTTTCATTTGTACAGGTAAGATATTAGGTATGATTGTGCATTTCTGAAATAACTTTTCAAGTTTTCAGATGGCTTCGTTAATTTTTGTGTGAACTTTTATAATAATGTTTGTAATTATTATTGTATATTGTATAATATGGATTGTATTCAATAATTATAATGATGAAATGTTTCTTTAATAAAAGTGTAACTAAACAGAACTTTGTCTCTGTCCTTTCATTTGTACAGGTTGAACGAAAAAGGGCTACTCCGTTCAGCCTGAGAACACAAAGATCCCGAGGTTAACTGGTAATTAGCAAGTATTTGCATATCACGCTTTGCGCTATGGCTGAAAAATACTTCTTCCTCAAACTTGTTATATGAGCTATTACGAAGTTCAAGCCAGTTATGGGGCGAAATTGGATATGATACGTGGTGAGAGAATCCTAACTTTGTGTTCATAGAAAAGTTGTCATCATTCCAGCGATTAAAAAGAAGTTTGTCAAACCTTTCCTTTCCGTAATCTAAACTTTGACTACAACCTGATTTGAGTGACTCAGAAATTCTTTTTAATCCCGTCTCATATAAACCAGACTTTATTTCAACCCCATTCTCAACGACGACTTCGGAACAACAAAATTTGGCATCAACAACTCCGCCGCCCTTTTTATACAGAGACAACGTCACTGACGATGAATCGCCGGTACAGAGGTCACTTCACATCGGGATAACAACAACAGTGCGGACGTACAATTCAATATTAAACCAACAGCTCCGTTATATCAATTTTCGCTGCTACCTTCGACAGTAGACAACGAGAAAAATCTTGGAACTCCAAAAACACCCAGCACCCACTCTACGCACGTGATTCGGTCACCGCTCAGGATTAGCACAACGCTTTGGGCTCAAACAACGCTCCGAACGATCACAAAGGGCAGGACTCAAACAACGTCTGGAACTTGGATAGACAAGGATTCCAGGACATTCGTACTGAAAGAGCAGGTACAGCTCACAATTTAGCTACTTTTCAAATGTCATCTCAAATAAAACTTGATATATTCAAAGGTGATGGCTCTCAAGATGTTAATGCATGATTAACAAATTTTCGTCAGTGGGCTGAGTTTCATGACTTGCCTGATTCTAAAACAATTGATGCTTTTCCATTTTATTTAGAAGGACATCCTAAAGTGTGGTATGGTTCGTTGTCTGGTGAACAAAAATCTAATTCTACAACTATTACACAGGTTTTTAAAAAACGTTTTAAGGAGTTAGATAATTTTTGAGATCTTTCTGTATTACAAATGAAACAAAGTGTAACAGAACCTGTTGGGGAATTTTTGACCAGGCTTATTAAGATGGCATCTATCAAAAATGTGCCTGAAAAAAGTGCTGTTGTCTGTAGCTATGAATGGTTTAAAACCTGACATAAAAACAAATGTAGTAACTCAAAATCCCAAAACCATGGAACAATTGAGGCAAATTGCCATTTTAGCAGAAAATTCTCAACCAAATCATATTACAACACTAAAAACGTATGAGAATCTTTTGTCTGAAATTCGGAATATTAAAAGCAAGATGGAATCTCAACCAGAAATAAATGAATTGGGCCATTATGAATGTTTACCCTCACAATATGTATCACAGTATGGGGATCAGCCACATTTCACTCCAGGTGTAAAATTAACATCGCCATATGATGGAAATCAGGCACAAAATTTTAATCGGGTAAAATCTTATTGGTCACAACGTCAAACCCCTACATATAGACCAAGGCGTCACTTTACACAACGTAGTATGCAACGATTAGGTAGGGTTCCTCAACCAAGGGTCAGTGTAACCCCAAATCTTCAACAACAACAACTAACACAACACCCACGCATGCCAGTTGCTCAATGCTCTTTTTGTTTAGGAATGTGCATGGAGAGGACTACATGTCCTGCTCGCAATTCTGTATGTCATAACTGCAAGAAAATCGGTCATTTTTCAAGGGCATGTAGACAGTCGTGGAATGTTCAACAATAGGGATTCACGCCTATCTCTAAAAGATCAAAATCAAATGTTCAAAATTTCTCTCAAAAACAACAATTACATTTGCAACAAAATAAGTTTCAAAATTTTAAAACAAAACAACAATCAAATTTAAATCAAAATACAACTCAAAATTTTAATGAACAACAATCTGGAGATGGGCGAAGAACGGAATCTGTTGATGCTTTATGTTCAATTCCATTGTTTGTACAAAACGTGCAGTTCAATGCTCTTCTAGATACAGGATCAATTATTTCTACTATTAACTCAGAAACTTGGAAGAAAATACAAACTTCTAAAAATAAACTTAAACAATCAGAACTTTCATTCATCACCGGTGCAGGGGGTACTGCACATCAGGTCGATGGAAAAATTGAGTTACATATTAAGATTGGAGGTCTTAAACTAAGTCAAACTTTTCATGTGATTCAAGATTTATGTCATCTACTTATATGGGGAACAGATTTTATGAAACAACAAAATTAAAATTCAGCAAAGAAAAATAAGGAAAGAAATTCAATTCATTAAAAAACAACAACCAACAAATATATTGTCACCAACTGAAAACACAATGCGCACATGCAGAGTAATAGTGGCCTGTTAAAAGCGGGTTTTATCCACATAATTCACACATGGCTTAGCTTGTATCAAGATTCTTTTTGATGGATGGTCCTTCGTTTATATGTCTGAATGAAAAGTACGTCTATCCGACTATGCGAACATGCTTTATTCCCCGGATATAGACCAATGCCTTTCGCTTCCACGTGCGATCCATTACGATAAACAAAACGTTTAGGTTAATAGATTGGTCACGGCAAGAATATTTTTCAAAAACTAAATTCGTCAAGAAAACAAAATTTAAAAAACTGATTAATTGGATTAAAATTTTCATAATCGAACGCTTAGTATATGGCAACAATCGACTGATTTTCGATTATAATCGATGATTGGAACATCACTAATCTTTATTTTTTATAGTTGCATAAAACAACAGGCTCTAGGGGTCAATTTATGGGAGGAAACTGGAGTACCCGAAGGAAACCCACATGTCCGAGCGGGCGACCACCATACCTTCTCACTTACATCCACTGATGATCACGGGGATCGAATTCGGTTCGAAGCGGTGAGAAGTGAGTGCGTTAACCACTACGCTACCCGGACATCCACAATCAATATTAGTCAATATATATAATAATCATATTTATAGCCAATATTATACAATGACTCAATGTTTATATATGATTGATTAACTTTTTCCTGATCCATATAATTATCTAGTGTAAATCGAGAAAAAGTATGAAACCACAATTAAGTTGATGTTACAAGTTCAAACATTCTCGATTAAAGTAAGAATTTCACAACTTCTATGGTCGCTATAATTATTGTGTTTGCTTATAAAACCTGTCATTAGGTCGAGTGCTGTCTGACTTGTTTCATACCAATTGTTATGGCGTTCTTTACATATTAATCTTGACTAGGGACTACCCCGTTTACCTGATCACGATATAGTGATCATGGCGGGTGTGACCGGTCAACAGAGGAGGCTTATTCCTTCTAGGTACCTGTTATTTTAGGCTTTTATATAGAAGAGAATCAACTTGTAATTTAAAAAAGGTTACCTGCGCCTGTCTATTCTTAGAAAAAAAAATGTAATGTTTTTAAAAGTAGGACATAAGCTCCAAACTGTCTATTCTGTGAGAGAAAGAACTGATCTCGGCCCTACGGCACTCGATCATTTCTTTTTCTTACAGAATGGACAGTGTTTGGCATGCATCCTTTACATAGAGAACGATTGCCTTTTATTTAGGAATCTGAGATATAAATAAACAGGATAACAGGTAAGTATGATCCAACATTACAGCTACTAGTGACTTAGATACTATGAAACTCTCTAGTGGATGAAGTATCTGTGTGATGATGTATTAGTGGGTGGCAGTCAACCATCTACTTACGAAATAGTGGAGAACTATTTGTACATGATCTGTGAAATTATCGCTCAGTCACCTTCTCTCTATCACTTCCACGATTGTATTTAGTTTCCAACTTGCGACGGGTTAGAATTAAAGTCATACTTCAGCACAGTTCTACATTTAAGGTTCCTCCTTGTTTGGGGAGGCTCGATGTAAAGTTCAAAGAGCTCCAACCACCCCTTCCATCTCCTCTACCACCTCAGCGAAAACTCTCCAACCTACGACACAGGATGGAGCCAATTCTTCATCTAGATATTTCGTCATCAACCAGGTCAAGGACGAGAAAGATGATTTGATTGACAAAAGTATATCATGTTTTCATATTTTTTAATTCAAAACAATGCTAATATTTCATTTCTTTATTTTTTTTTTTAATTTTTTTTTTTTGGCTTTTTGATGGGATTTGTGCAATTGATGAAGACCGTAACAACAAATCGTTGTCATACTATGTTTTGATTTTGACATTTTGTCTCTATTGCAGTATTTATTGTCGGCCTTGTTGCTGGTGCTGTGCTGCTCGTGTTGATAGTAATTTGTTCGGCTACAATAGTTACCAAAAGAAGAAGGTATCATATCTGATCTGTATTATTTTCTGTATGATAAAATACAGACGGGGTTTCATGTACTGTAGGATTAAAAACGAAGTCAACCATTGTCAACATTGTAAAGAATTGGGAAATGTATGAGCATCACATGTACATGCATGTAATAGTGTGATTGCTAGATTGTGATAGCGTCATAACTAGGTTGTGTGTAATAGTGTCATAGCTAGGTTGTGTGTAATAGTGTCATAGCTAAGTTGTAATAGTGTCATAGCTAGGTTGTATGTAATAGTGTCATAGCTAGATTATGTGTAATAGTGTCATAGCTAGGTTGTATGTAATAGTGTCATAGCTAGGTTGTGTGTAATAGTGTCATAGCTAAGTTGTAATAGTGTCATAGCTAGGTTGTATGTAATAGTGTGATAACTAGGTTGTATGTAATAGTGTCATAGCTAGGTTGTATGTAATAGTGTGATAATTAGATTGTATGTAATAGTTTCATAGCTAGATTGTATGTAATAGTGTCATAGCTAGGTTTTAATAGTGTCATAGCTAGGTTGTGTGTAATAGTGTCATTGCTAGGTTGTATGTAATAGTGTGATAACTAGATTGTATATAATAGTGTCATAGCTAGATTGTATGTAATATTGTCATAGCTAGATTGTATGTAATAGTGTCATAGCTAGGTTGTATGTAATAGTGTCATAGTTAGATTGTGTGTAATAGTGTCATAGGTCATAGGCGCCTGGGTCAAGGATATTGCACTATAACATATATGTAAACAATGGAGGAAATTCGAACCACGCATAAATATTTCTCTCTGATCTATGGTGTCTCTTTATACATTTTTTCATGTTCCAGGAAGCTTAAATACACGTGTCATTATCACAGAACACTAATTTATACACGTTTTAAAAAATGTCTTATCCCACTGATTCATAATATATAACAAGGCTTGCAACTCAATCTACCCCTTTCCGTACCCCATGACAGATATTTGTCGATTAAAAGTTATTTACACTGCTTACCAGCCAGAAGATTGTTGGTAATTCTGTTTTACTTCCCCTCGAGAATGTTATACTCACATTGAGACACCGCCATTTGTAGGTGAGTTAAACTGAAAAACCCGTGATTCTCACTTCTAAATGCCGAGTGTTTGGCAAAACGATCGGAGCTCGAATTCACGACCTCCCGGTTACAAAGCGAAAGTTCAACCACTGAACTCTCGCGACCGGTAGCAGCAGAAAGAATAAAAATCTTCACAAGCAAAGACAATAACAAAAGAAAAGAAAAGAAAGAAAGAAAAAATTTACATTAACAAAATTCCTAATTTGTGTGGGGGAAGAGATGTCTTATAATTCTTCAAATAAAAAAGAAATTCCCCAGTTTTTAATTTCTTATACTCCGTGGGGAGGGGGTGAGTAGAGGATTTTACTACTATTTCAGGACTTGATTCTTCTTTCACTACTACTGTGAAAAATAGGGGGGGGGGGGCTCACACAGTATATTTGCTTGTATTACAAACCACAAATAATGGTCATTATAAAAAAAGGGGGAGACAACACTCCCCCCCCCCTTTCCGATTCTACGTGCCTGGTTTTTTTTTTTTAAAATTATCTCACCTAAACAACAATTGAGGGGAGGGAATGTATAAGACAGGTAGTGAAACTAATCTAAGCTGAAAGAAAATGGTCCTAGTAGGGGAAAAGTGGTAGGAACCTGCCCTTTACCCAATCTTTCACTTCTGGGTACCTATTTTATTTTGTTCTCGTTTCTTTTTATGTCGCATTGTTTTGGAATTCATAAAACCTTGATAGTTTAGGCTGTTGTTAGATAGAGTGCAAATACTCTCGATATCCTTTCGGGTTTACATAGCCTTTCTGAACTCGAGATTAATTCGGATATCCCTTATTTCGTTTCGAGTTTTGTACTGTTTACGCACTTCCGTGATTAGAGATTTCAATGAGATGACTCTGGACAGAAAAAAATATTAAAAATATACAACGGTTAGACAGCTGTTGTTAGAGGATTTTAATTATTAAAGAAGAATCACTGGGAGTGAATGGGGCCCTGAAACTGGCTGGTAAGCAGTGTAAATAACTTTTAATCGACAAATATCCGTCTTGGGGTACGGAAAGGGGTAGATTGAGTTGCAAGCCTTGTTATATATTATGAATCAGTGGGATAAGACATTTTTTAAAACGTGTATGAATTAGTGTTCTGTGATAATGACACGTGTATTTAAGCTTCCTGGAACATGAAAAAATGTATAAAGAGACACCATAGATAAGAGAGAAATATTTATGCGTGGTTCAAATTTCCTCCATTGTTTACATATAGATTGTAGTGCAATATCCTTGACCCAGGCGCCTATGTCATAGGTAGGTTGTATGTAATAGTGTGATAGCTAGGTTGTATGTAATAGTGTGATAACTAGGTTGTATGTAATAGTGTCATAGCTAGGTTGTATGTAATAGTGTCATAGCTAGATTGTGTGTAATAGTGTCATAGCTAGGTTGTATGTAATAGTGTGATAACTAGATTGTATGTAATAGTGTCATAACCAGATTGTGTATAATAGTGTCATACCTAGATTGTATGTAATAGTGTCATAGCTAGGTTGTAATAGTGTCATAGTTAGATTGTATGTAATAGTGTCATAGCTAGGTTGTATGTAATAGTATCATAGCTAGGTTGTATGGAATAGTGTCATAGCTAGGTTGTATGTAATAGTGTCATAGCTAGATTGTATGCAATAGTGTCATAGCTAGGTTGTGTGTAATAGTGTCATAGCTAGGTTGTATGTAATAGTGTCATAGCTAAGTTGTATGTAATAGTGTCATAGCTAGGTTGTATGTAATAGTGTCATAGCTAGGTTGTATGTAATAGTGTCATAGCTAGGTTGTATGTAATAGTGTCATAGCTAGGTTGTATGTAATAGTGTGATAGCTAGGTTGTATGTAATAGTGTGATAGCTAGGTTGTATGTAATAGTGTCATAGCTAGGTTGTATGTAATAGTGTCATAGCTAGGTTGTATGTAATAGTGTCATAGCTAGGTTGTATGTAATAGTGTCATAGCTAGGTTGTATGTAATAGTGTCATAGCTAGGTTGTATGCAATCGTATCATAGCTAGGTTGTATGTAATAGTGTCATAGCTAGGTTGTATGCAATGGTATCATAGCTAGGTTTTTTTTGTAATAGTGTCATAGCTAAGTTGTATGTAATAGTATCATAACTAGGTTGTATGCAATAGTATCATAATTAGGTTGTATGTAATAGTGTCATAGCTAGGTTGTATGTAATAGTGTCATAGCTAGGTTGTATGTAATAGTGTCATAACTAGGTTGTATGCAATAGTATCATAGCTAGGTTGTATGTAAAAGTGTGATAACTAGATTGTATGTAATAGTGTCATAGCTAGGTTATATGCAATAGTATCATAGCTAGGTTGTATGTAATAGTGTCATAGCTAGGTTGTATGTAATAGTGTCATAGCTAGGTTGTATGTAATAGTGTCATAGCTAGGTTGTATGTAATAGTGTGATAACTAGATTGTATGCAATAGTATCATAGCTAGGTTGTAATAGTGTCATAGCTAGATTGTATGTAATAGTGTCATAGCTAGGTTGTATGCAATAGTATCATAACTAGATTGTATGTAATAGTGTCATAGCTAGGTTGTATGTAATAGTGTCAGAGCTAGGTTGTATGCAATAGTATCATAGCTAGGTTGTATGTAATAGTGTCATAGCTAGGTTGTATGTAATAGTGTCATAACTAGGTTGTATGCAATAGTATCATAGCTAGGTTGTATGTAAAAGTGTGATAACTAGATTGTATGTAATAGTGTCATAGCTAGGTTATATGCAATAGTATCATAGCTAGGTTGTATGTAATAGTGTCATAGCTAGGTTGTATGTAATAGTGTCATAGCTAGGTTGTATGTAATAGTGTGATAACTAGATTGTATGCAATAGTATCATAGCTAGGTTGTAATAGTGTCATAGCTAGATTGTATGTAATAGTGTCATAGCTAGGTTGTATGCAATAGTATCATAACTAGATTGTATGTAATAGTGTCATAGCTAGGTTGTATGTAATAGTGTCATAGCTAGGTTGTATGCAATAGTATCATAGCTAGGTTGTATGTAATAGTGTCATAGCTAGGTTGTAATAGTGTCATAGCTAGATTGTGTGTAATAGTGTCATAGCTAGATTGTGTGTAATAGTGTCATAGCTAGGTTGTATGTAATAGTGTCATAGCTAGGTTGTATGTAATAGTGTCTTAGCTAGGTTGTATGTAATAGTGTCAAAGCTAGGTTGTATGTAATAGTGTCATAGCTAGATTATAATAGTGTCATAGCTAGGTTGTATGTAATAGTATCATAGCTAGGTTGTAATAGTGTCATAGCTAGGTTGTATGTAATAGTGTCATAGCTAGGTTGTGTGTAATAGTGTCATAGCTAGGTTGTATGCAATAGTATCATAGCTAGGTTGTATGTAATAGTGTCATAGCTAGGTTGTATGTAATAGTGTCATAGCTAGGTTGTATGCAATAGTGTCATAGCTAGGTTGCTACTGCATTTTTTCTCTTTTTTTCTCCAGGAGTGCGCACTATGGAAAGAAATATGGAAATCAGTTTATAATTCGTTCCTATGGAAATGATATCAAAATAGATAAAAAGTTACCAGAATTAAGGAGAAAGCAAGAACAAGTAACGCCAGAAATCTTTATAACTGATGTCACTTCCGGCGACACGTTACAGGCATTTCCAAAAGATAACAGCAACACCAGCGTGTCTTCGTCTGAAATGAAATATGATAGTTTGAAACATGGACGGGCAAAGACAAAACCTCTAGAACTACAGCAATATATAACGAATCATAATGACGTCAGAAGTGACATCAGCAGTGAGCATAGCAACGACGAATGCCGTCCATTGACAAATAGGAAACAAACAATGCCTGCTAAAGTTAAAACTGAAGGCCAGTTAACGGCAAACTTGGATATTGACGATATGAAAAGCTTGCCGCGACAGTCAAAGTTAACGAGAAAACCTCCATTTCGATATGTGTATAGTGAGTGGTAAAGTTGGGTATCAATGTTGATACGGGCCTAATATCATTTCTTTTGTACATAATGTTTGGTTTGCTTATTGGAGTTTCTTTCTATATTGCATCAAGAAAATAAAATCTAAGTATTGTAAACACTTTCAAACGTAGTAAGAAGTCAGTTTGTGCTGATTATTTTCGGTGACAATATTATATTATGTTTTTTTTAAAATCTATTTTGTTTGACTTTATGGTTATGTCATTCATGCTTTATGTTATACCAATCATGCTTCATGAGAGCTCAATCAAATTATCAAATCAAAGCAAAGTCTGGATTTTAAAATGTCTTATTTGCAAACGCAATCTTTTTTATCATACCGGAAAAACACACTCCAAAACTTCACACATAATACATTGAGAGGGTATATCACTCTTTCGATGGTGAAATTATGCTGCATACGACTATAAACGACAAATAACTTTAGTATAATTAAATTATCAGGAAAGTTTGAGTTTTTTTGTATTAATTAGATCGGAATCGAGATAACACAAATTAATGAGCGACGAGGGAAAACATTTTACTCCAATATGAATGTATAGATGGATGCAAATTCGTTAGTTTAATCTATATTTGCACTATCATCAATAATGAAAGTAGTCAAACAGTCTACATACATGTAATAATTAAAAATCCCTAACGTTTTTCGGGGTTCTCTGTTTAGGAAGGCCCAGTAAGAAGGAAACATTTAAAACTATTCATGTGTGGAAACGTTAGCAGATTTAAATGTCTTCAATGATTAGGAAATCAATATATCTATAATAGATCTTTAATTAACTCATTCAGATGGAGCGTTGAAATTTCATAGATACCACACAATCGAACAATCACCGTGTAGAATTACATTGTATCCTAGTCCAAGTTGGCGACAGGCAAGTACGCTTCCACATTACCCGTTAAACTATTGATGGCGCGTATTTGACATGAAAACCCGTCTCGAAATTATGCACAATTTGGATTAAGTTAGAGACACAGGAATCACTCTTATCAACGACCATCTTAAAACATGTATGAATATTTACTCAGGAATCGGTGATAGCGGTCAATACACAATATCATATGTTCGATTAGTTGAGGAAGATCACCTGTATCGAAAATGGAAAATTCTGATGAAGAAAATAACTTTCTTATTCTGATACAAGCTCTAAAGTTTGTTACTGAAGGACTTAAAGAATACACGATCCAGGGACTGGATGACCTGTACAACAGACTGAGGAGAAGGGTTTCAGCTAGTGGCCCATGTACTCAGCAGTGCAACAGGAACCACAGGGACGCCACACGGTGGTGCCAAACCTGCCAAAACTGGAAAAAAGAGCTGGAAAAGTACATGAGATCTGCTAAATTGAAGAACAATACGAAATGGTACAACGTTGAAATATCTTACTTTTCAGGGGTTGATACAACAAAAGCCAAGGATGAACTATTCCGTGTGTTTATACAAGGGCAGGGATCTTTGCCAGTAACGTTTGATATTCAGACAATGTTATCGTTATTTCAAAACTGCAAGTATTTTGATATCGGAGACGATGTATTACTCTTGACTTCCATTAGAAGAGTAAGAAATTATGATTTTGCCCATTCAGAAGATTTCAAATTAACCAACAAGCAGTTAAAGAAAGACATTAATTCACTATGTAAATTGTTTCGCCATCCTTCGATACGTAGATGCCCAAGTGCGTCTGAAATATTATCAAAGCTACGAAGACTTCAAAGAAATGATAGAATATTAATCCAAAGTGAAACACGTCGGTTTTTCATTCATATCAAAGAAAACTTCATTACAAATGAGTCATTGAAGACGCTAACATGCTCACCCCATGATCAGAAAACAGGAATACAGCATACAACTTCCCTTCTCATAATATCGATTATTGCGGGATTTTTGCTTTTACGTATTTTCTATAGACGTTGGGAAATCTACAACCATCCAGAAATGAGAGCTGCAGAGAAAGGTATAAATTTAGATAAATATTTCAGCTGGTGATGTCAAAATAGGTTTTCTTTCATGGAAATCTATAATGCAAAGCATGGTTTGCACAATAGTTTATTAATGTTGGTAATTAAAGGGAGTTAAACTCTCTTTGGAGGAAAAAAATCATCAGAACCTAAAGGAAGACATTCATGGGTTCCATGGAATTCGCGGAAACACCGATAACACCAGGTAAATACAAAACAACCCCACCCACCACAGAAAGTATCAAAAACACCAATGTATCAGTAAAACACACTAACAGGGTGTTACATGAGTCTCATAGACAAATATCACCAACGTTTCATTCATATTGAGAGAAAACTGAATGATCTATGGCTAAGTTTTATGTCTAGTATTTGAAAATGTATTTTTCGGCGGCATCATTGGCCAAGTTCTGTCTCAAATCATTTCATAAAATTTTATTGCATCCAGAACTTGTGTATCTCTATACATAGAAAAATATATATTTCATAATTACACTGAAATTAAATACGATTTGTCCGATGAAGTTGGTACAAATAGCACAATTTTTGTAGAGCGTCTACGTGCTGATGAAAATTTGCCATAAATCATGCAACTTTCTATCTGACAATACAAACAACAATTTCGGAAATGTATGTATAAAAGTATGTTTTAACACCAGGTAGATGTGTTTTAATGATGTATGGGCCATTTCGGCACTTTTGTGGGTGTTTTCGTCAATATCCTTGCGTTTTCAGTGTTTCCACTACTTCCATAGTCCGCATACATGCATATCAGTACTCCAAAATAGTTTCCCCTAAAACAAATTGTCTAAAATTCCCCAAATTATGTCAACATTCCTCTAGGAGATTAAAAGATTTAAAAATCTTTATTTATAATAGGATCTTGATAATGAAAGTATTATTTGGTTGGTCGTATATTGTTTAACATCCCGCTCGAGAATTTTTCACCATTTGGAGACGTCACCAGTGCTGATAATGGACTGCGAAATTTAGAGCTATGCTCGACGCTTACGGCCTTTGAGCAGTGAGGGATCTTTATCGTGCCACACCTGCTGTGACCCGGAGCTTCGATCTTTGCGGTCTCATCCGAAGAACCGCTCCATTTAGTCGCCTCTTACGACAAGCAAGGGGTACCGAGGACCTATTCTAACCTGGATCCCCACGAGACTGAAAATACTGGACAGTAACACTTCGTACATAGTTGATATTATTATGTTCATGTCTTGTTGAAAAATAGATTTGAAGCTGTATGTGAAAATGTTGCAAAACAAAGCGACAGTTATAGACGTATGTAATTTGTCAAACACGGAAGAAAATCAACATTGAAAAATTCCAAATATCAAAAGCTTTTTTCCCAAATCAAAAGTGCATAAGGTAACTTTTAGAATTAATGTGAAAGACACTGCATATCAATTTCGCAGTTGGTTCAGGTTTGAAATGTTCAGGCCAAGAAGTCTAAGGCTTGTATTTGTTTTAAACAACCAAAAACGTACTACAATAGAAGCTGGTATTTAAAGAATACGTATGACACATCAAGCAATTTTTGTTAAAGCTGACATGAATTGTTTAGTACAAACGCATTTCCAAGTTTATCCACCATATTTCTTTCAGATTGAATGTTTCACTTTTCTCGTGTAGACTCCAAATGTGATTTTTATTTTGTTAGATCTAGGTGATTATTTGGTTTAACTTAACCGTTGACTTTCATGATAAGCATGCATTACCTATAGTAGTATTTATACATCTATATTTTGTATGAAATGGATGTTAAAATGAACGATGAACAAGTAAGGATAACGAATTGTGATCAATCTCATAACCCCTAACAAGAATACAATTTTGAAAGAAGTACAAAAACAAACCCCTGGGTGTTATAGGGCTCACGGCGGGTGTGAGTATTCTTCCTCCGAATCAGTTAAGAGATATAAACGCTATATGCAGGTGATAATGGATTATTGCTACACAAATATTGGAAGTTGGCGATATAGAAGCATAACATGTTGACTGGTCACCTCCGACGTGAGCGAATTTACAATACACCAGTATTTAACTCATATTCATATGCATATTCAGTACTTTAAACGAACACATATATTTTGTACATTTATGATAAACAAGAGGCCCATGAGCCACATAGCTCACCTGACTAACCTTGGTCCTGCAGTTGTTGGTTTGTTGTGATCTATTAAAATATTCTTTATCAATCTTTATTCCCATGAAAATGTTGACACCATATTGTTATCCTAACCTAGTCACAAAGGAATGTAAAACTTTGATCCCTATTCTTGTCCCACTCTACCCCGGAGGCCATAATTTTAAAAACTTGAATTTGTTTTATGTCAAGAAGCTCTCCTTAAGATTTGAATTTTTTTGGCATAGTGGTTCTTGAAAGAGAGGTGATGATAACGAACAGTGATCAATTTCATAACTCCTATAAGCAATACAAAATAGAGAGTTGGGCAAACACGGACCCCTGGACACACCAGAGGTGGGATCAGGTGCCTAGGAGGAGTAAGCATAAAAGGAGATTAAAAAAAAAGATTTTCCCTATATATATGCATGTGAAGCTTTGATTCTCTATTGTTGCCCCACCCTACCCCGTGGCCATGATTTTAACAAACGTGAATATGTATTATGTCCGGAAGCTTTCTTGTAAATTTGCAATGTTCTGGCCCAGTGGTACTTCAGAAGATTTTTAAAAAGTTTCCTTATATATTCGCATGTAAAACTTTGATCCCCTATAGTGGCTACACCCTACCTCCGGGGTCATGATAAGAACAAACTTGAATTAGTATTATGCCAGGACGCTTTCCTATAAATCTGAACTGGGACAGTGGTTCTGAGAAGATTTTTAAAAGACCCCACCCTATTTTTGCAATTATCTCCCATTTGAAGATGGCATGGTCCTTCATGTGGATAAACTTGAATCCACTTTACTCAAGGATGATTTGTACCTAATTTGATTAAAATTGGCCATGTGACTATGGAGAATAAGATGAAATGTGAAAAGTTTATGACGATGTCAACGACGTCAACAACAGACAACGGAAAGGTTTGATCAGAAAAGCTGTTGTCACTTGAGACTTTGG
Source organism: Ostrea edulis (assembly GCF_947568905.1). NCBI lineage: Eukaryota > Metazoa > Mollusca > Bivalvia > Ostreida > Ostreidae > Ostrea > Ostrea edulis. The sequence goes on from NC_079169.1 coordinate 85,405,873, forward strand.
CTCAGGTGAGCTAAAACTGGAAAAAAATAAACAATTGCTGTGTTGTAGCCTGTCTCAAAAATAAAAACATACGTCTTTCGTCAGACTGGGTTTCAAACTCGTGGTCCACGGGGACTTCTCAAACACCCTCTCATCCAGCCCGGTGTCCAGAACTAATTAATATGTTCTACCTAGGCCAAGTATAATTCAACCCACAGTGATCAATCACGCACTCAAAGTCAAATCCAATAATGGGAGTTTCCATAGTTTGGATGCTCAATTGATAAAATATTGTTACAGTAGCAATATTCCATTGTCACCTGCATATGCTGTTTATGTCTCCCAACTGATTCTTTACGAGCGAGCACGTTCTATATACAATCCATTTCTACACTGAGACAGGCTACTGACTAAGTAAACGACTTCATGTTAAAGGGGTTTCAACCGTCTCGTTTTAAATCAGCATGCTGTAAATTATATGGTCGTCATAATGAACTTGTTAACAAATACTGCCTGTCGTTGGGTGACATGTAAATGTTTATTTATTGTGAAAGTAATATGGTCGTCATATATTATAAATTATATGGTCGTCATAATGAACTTGTTAACAAATACTGCCTGTCGTTGGGTGACATGTCTGACATGTCATACCAAGTGTAATTTCGTTCTTTAACTGATTTTGACAACTGGTTACTCCATTTACTCGATCAAGACAGAGGGCTCGCGGCAGATGTGACTGGTCAAAAGAGGATGCTTAGACAGGGGCCTTGATCAAGGCAGATGATGCTTACTCCTCTTAGGCATCCGATCCCACCTCTCATATTTCCAGGATTCTGTTTGTCCTGTTATCGATTTTGTAACCTTTATTAGAGATTTTTACTGTTCGTTTGCTTCACTCTTTTTTTTAAATTCCATTTATATTTTGCTTTCACAATAAATAAACATTTACATATTAACAATACATGATGATATAGTATATACATATTTCAAGCAAGTACAAACATATATGTGTATATTTAGGAGTGCATATGTATAATGTGTAAGGTATTTAATTTCGAAAAGATGGAGAGAGAGAGAGAGAGAGAGAGAGAGAGAGAGAGAGAGAGAGAGAGAAGGGGAGTAAGGGGAAGAATTTTGCCTAAGTAATTCAATCTTTAGTAAAGAGCTGAAGTGCGTGTATTTGAAAAACCTTCCTAAACATAATAAATAAACACGCTTCAAATAGCGGCTTGAATGAGAGGTATAGAAGATTGATTGATTGTATCTTGCATAACATCTCGCTCGAGAATTTTACACTCATATGGAGACGTCACCAAGACCGGTGAAGGGCTGCAAAATTTAGGCCTTTGCTCGGCGCTTACGGCTTTTGAGCAGTGAGGGTTCTTTAGCGTGCCACACCTACTGTGACACGGGTCATCCGTATTTAAGGTCATCTTCGAGGACACGTGACATTCACACCTGATGCCGAGCGTTTGGCGATGGAACTGTCACTACCTGTGTTAACGACTTACGTCTGTCGCAACCGGGATTCGAACCCCGGCCTTCCGCATGCGGGGCGAGAGCAAAGAGACAGAATACATACAAAAACATGATAAAACCGTTTCTAATGATATATAGTCATATAGACCAACAAAAGAGCTAATTATTTGTTTACCTTATTCTATTTTTTGGCCGATTCGGCACTGGAAACACAATACGATAGATAGAAGCTCAAGGAATAAACCTATCACAACAGCTCTAATTTTTCCGGAATTCATTCAGAAGCATTCTGAAATAGGTCTAAGCAACAAAGAGGGGGAAAAGCAGATATATATTGTCTGTATATCTATGATGATATGTTAATTCATTTTTGAAAACTATAAAGACAAGTTGCAAATTAAGAGACATTAAATAAAAAGTGTTTCCGTTCGTAACGAAACAAACAATGAAAAACAAAACCTTTTTTCATATATACACATGTTATAAGTCAAAATTCTTTTCTATACGATCGAAGTATCCAAATCAAGTAGAAATATAAATAATACCAAGTTCTTTTTTTTGTTTTAAATGTCAAATTTTCACAGTTACCTGCATTCAGCTGGGATTCGGAGACGTGGAGCGTGTGCGTGTATGGTAGTTTATTTAGTGCACCAAACAACATTTTTTCCATAATTTCGAAGCGTTTCGGACCAAAGTGTCTTCCCATCATACACGAAATTACCACAGGCACATTCACTATATTTTGGTCTTGTAAAAGTTTTAACATTTTCCTATCGGCCCCGAATTCTCCATCATCACAATATCCTTCGTGGAGAATTCCGGTATTGTCCTTAAATCTGTATATAAGGATGTTGTGGTTGGCTTTCCCATAGACCGGGTCCATCGAAATCTTCTTGTAGAAGTTCCTAACATTAGCATAGGTGTCTGTTTCAACTGCGGCTGCGCTGAATTGGTTTCCGACCTCGGTGTGTGTATTCGAGCGTCCAGACTCCATTTCCTCATTTCTCTCTCTCTCTCTCTCTTTGGTCAAGTTGCAGAATTTCCCCAGCTGTTGGTGTGCTTACTTTGTCTTTGTAGACAGTTCCGCTTGGAAAGACGAGCTTATCTCCAATCAGTCGTATCTTCACATTTTCCTTCAAGTATTTATTGTTTAGTTCAACCAGCTTCTTTCGGGTTTCGTTAATCTGAACTGGAGCCTGCGGCGTTATATAGAAAGGTATTTCTATTCCTGCCTCTTTCTTTATTTTTTGCTGTCTAAGGATGTAATCTTTCTGCTCTAATCCCACCAGCTTTCCCGTGATTGTACGAGGCTTTGCGCCTGGCTTGCGGTCACCCGAGTTTCTGTGAATATTGGCAAATTCTATTCCGTCAACTCCCAGGTGTTCTTTAATCAGATGAGGAACTTTAGTTCTCAAAGTTTCTCCCTCTTCCTCTTGAAGATTATGGATAAGTATATTGTACTTCATTGAACGGGCCTTGAGGTCAGTTATTTCTTTCTCCTGGTGATCCACTTTTCTATCTAATTTTATCACCACCGATTTTAACATTTCAACGTCTTTGCGTAAGGATGCATTTTCAGCTTTTAAGGAATAAAGCTCTGTTGTATTATGTTCTTGTTGATCGGCGATACACTGTATTTTGTCATCTAGTCTATCTTGTTCCCATAAATCAGACTTGATATCTCCCACAGCTTGGGTCAGACTGACCAGAGTTGTGTAGAGTTCCGCTAACTGCTCTGGGCTAGACATGAACGATACTTTGTTCGGGTTTAAAGCTCCAAACCCATCATGCTTGTCCGCTGCCGTTGGCTCTGTGTTCTGTGCCTGTTTAGATGTTTGCGACCGTGATTTATACTCACGAGTACGTACCATGTTTTCCAAATTTAATCCAAAGTCTTTCAATGTCCCAAAATACACAGAATTACTGACATTTTGCCTCAGCGAGATCCGAACACAATGTCATACGGTGTTATACAGGTATTTTCCAATTTTCGGACTTATTATGTGGCTATTGCGCTCAAAATTGGTCTAACAGTTTCCTCACTAGAAAAACACGTCCACCATGGTCAATAGTCACGTATTTCACCTCTTTTTAGTGTGCTCCTGAAATCAGCATTATCGAGTGGTTCTATGGAAAAAGAATCCTTCTCTGATTTTTCTTTATATAAACATTTCCTATAGCAACAGTTTAAAGGGAAAAATTGCAATAAAGATATAGAAAACTTGTTTTAATCTGATGTTTGCCCGACGGTGGTTTTTTGTATCAAAAGTGCGTCTTACTTTTTCTTTCGGACACAGATTTATAGAAACTTTACTCTCTTCTTTACACAATAAACATTTATTTTTTCCCAGCACTTTTATTAGTCTAAGATGTTTGAAAAGAGGCATACAGATCGAGAAATTAAGTCATTAAATATTTTGCGATATCAGGAATATGACAACATTCTAATATATTAAACAATCTTTGATGCATGATTTATTGTATTTCAATTTTTCAAGTTGTAGTGGTGTAGTCATATTTACACAATGTTAACATGAATTTTTCTCAACATTTTTATCAGTCTAAGATTATTGTACTTTGAGAAAAGATTTACGATTTGAAAAGTTAAATCTTTAAATTTTTTGTATGATCATCAATATGACATTATTCTGAAATTTTTCTATATATATGAAGACTTAACTCACTCCACAATGTTTGGGTCTTATTACAAGAAGTAAAAATATGTGTTATTGTTTCAATATTACTTGTACAAAATCTACAGAGATCATTTGTTTTAACACTAATGTTTTTCAAATAATAACCAACAGGAAGAATTCTACTTCTTGAAGATTGTATAAACACTGAAATTTTTCTATGGTATGGAAGTATTGATTAATTATTACTACATATACTTGTCATTATTTTTAGTACGTGTATTATTGTTATTATTATTACTTTCACTATTGTACAACAAGTAACCTAAACCACAGGGAGATTGAAGCATGTATGCATGTATGAAAGGTATGTTTGTGTAAGTGTCTGATGTATTGTATGTGACCATAAAAATAAATAAATTCTCAAAACAAAAACAAAAAAAACCAAACAAAAAATATGACATTATTCTTTTCTAATATACTATCTCCGTTTTTCATGTTGTAGTAGTATGCAAAGTAATGGAGTACAAGAAACCATTCCAGCTGAACTTTGACTTCGAGTTTTACCGATCTCAACACGGACCACTTATTGGACGCCAGTGGCTGTTGAATGACTTTGACTACCTAATGTACTCGACAACTAGAGGTGTTCTGGTGGTCGCCGAAACGGGGTATGGAAAGTCTGCGATAGTGTCTCACCTTATTTGTCAGAATGATAGACGTCTGCCTGGAAACTGGATATATGAGCGAATTGTATCTTATCATCTCTGTAGACATGACTCTAGAAGAAGTCTTTCTCCAGGATTGTTTGTAAAAAATTTGGCGGGAAGCTTTTCAAGTCACATTGCAAATTTCCATGATATTTTGAAGGCAAATTCCTTTTATGAAGCCTACTTTAAAGAAGACGAATGTCTAAAAGATCCCGAGGGGTGTTTTGATTTTTTAATCATACAATCGCTTACACATCTCAAACAAAAGCAAGAAATTTATATCATTATAATCGATGCTTTAGATGAATGCACAGCTAATTCGGGCCTCAATATACTAACTCTTTTGGAAAGGCGAATGAAAAGATTACCGTCTTTCATCAAATTTTTAATCACCACGAGGAATACAACATCCATCACTTTAAAAATGCGATCTTTACTCCATGTTTACGAGTTAGATAGTCAAAGCCCTAATAATGCAAAAGACATCGAAATGATCATGCGGTACAAAGTTGATAAAATTTCAAGAGATAAGTATGATAATCTGAAGACAAAATTCAAAACTTCTAACATCACCCTGATGGTTTCCTCAGCCTTAAAATATGCAAAACATAATATGCTTTATCTACATTACGCATTTGAAGTTTGGATTCAAAATAAGTATGTACCTTTATCTGAAACACCATCTACGTTTGAAGAATTTTTCCACTACAACTTAGAGAGGATATTTGGAGAGAATGACGAATTTGATAAGATCAGAGGTATATTTGAAGTGTTGTGTGCTGCAGAAGAACCCATTTCTGACAGGGAAATTCTCCGTATAGCAGATATTCCAAAGGAAAATCATATTCAAATTTGGAAGTTATTTGGAAATGAAATGAGTCACTTCATAAAGCATAGCTATGGGAAGATTTCTATAGCTCATGTAAAGCTATCACAATTTTTGACAGACAAACGAAGAAGATATGGAAAATTCTACGTTTCGGAGCAGGAGGGAAACCTCAAATTCGCTTCTTTTTGGCTGAGTAAAGTCGAACAACAGATGTCATTCCACAACATAGATATTGTCCAACTTGCCTTATATGTTTCAAGGTCAAAGAACAAATCACAGGAAAAGAATTTTTTACATTACGGCAAAAGGTTTAGAAAAGAATTTGACGACGATTTTTTTCTGCATCGCGCAGCCTTGTCAATTAATTCCTATCAGGCCATGGTCTTGCTGATAGAAATTTCTGGTCGAGACATTGAGAAAAGAGATAATACTGGAAACTTCTCTTCAGCGTACTTGGCGTCAACTTTTGGAAACCACAGAACGTTAGATGCACTGCTCCAGCACGGCGCTAATATTCATTTTGTTAGAAAAAGTCCTGAAATTGTGAAAAGATTCATAGGAGTGGAAGATTTCTGCAAACAATTTGCTCATTGGGAATATAGTCTTCTCAACGTTGCTTCCCAAAATGGTCATTTGGATGTAGTTTCAACATTATTGAAGCATGGGGTAAATGTACCATATACAAACTCCTTGGGATTAAATTCTTTTCATCTGGCAGCAGAATATGGTCACATAGAACTAATGAGAGTATTCCTCCGATACTTTAAAGATACTTTTGATTCTAGCCTTGATCATTCACTTTACCTTTCTGCTAGTAATGGTCATCACAGCGTGGTGGAATTACTACTCTATCATGGTGCTGTCGATAGATGTCTTCCTTGCAATATGTCTCAATATTGGACTAAATTTCACGAAACTAGACTTCAAATCATAGATGACATGGACGATTTGGAAACTGTAAACTATGTGTTCAAAGATGACAGGCGCTTTATAAGATGTGAAACTGCGCTGGAAGTATCATTACAAAATGGTTATGACGAGATTGTGAAACTTTTGATTGACAAATTTCCCAGTGCACTGAAGTGTAAAGAATCTGGAGGACGAACGCCTCTTCTAACAGCCATTCGATTTCGGCGATATAATGCCTTAAAACAAATTTTGCTTCATGAAAATGCTCGAAATATTACTTGCTTGTTTAACCGAAATCGTTGGAAAAAACTCGATCTGAATGACAAGGAGCGTAATGAATATTTAGAAAACCAATGTCCTTTCAATTCTAGCATTTCCCATTTGTGTGCTATGTACGGGGATTTGGAAACAATAAAACTTTTGCAAACCTATGGTCTTATTAATTGGTCTGAAAGGAACCCAGACGGTGATACGCCGTTACATGTAGCTTCATGCAAAGGTCACATTAAGACAATAAAGTTGTATGAGCAAAATCATGAAGGTGAATTGTGGAATGTCAGAGCCAAGAACGGGTCGACACTTATGCATTCAGCAGCTACATGTCACAGATATAGACTCTTATCCTATTTGTTGGAAAAACAACACGATCATGTTTTTGACGACATGAACCTGGGAATATCTCATTATCTCACAAAGACTGGGTCACATGGAGTAAAAGAAAGGAACGAGTTATTAAACATTGAAGATAATGTGAAAGAGAGAATTATCAGGGAAATTTTTCTTGTGGATGTTTACAACAGAACACCGTTACATTATGCTGCAGTTCATGGAAATGTGGATTATCTCTCTTTTCTAATTTCCTTGGGTTTAGAACACACTGCATGGACGCGCATCTTAAATATGGCCGATTACACAAGTAGAATCATCATTGAGCTAGCTTTTGCAAACGTTCCATTGTATCATGGACTCAAAACGATGAATTATGAATCAGTCAGCATAAAGCCTCAAGAGAAATTTATTTACCTTCTGCTGGGAAATGTTATACCCTCAAGATATTATGTGCAGACAAATTACCATAAATTTGTTGAAATGACAGCCGAAAAAAATAGTTCTTACCTCATGGATATTCTTCACTATTTTTTTCAGTCTAATAATTATCCAACACTTAAAGTTTGGAGTCATCTTCTGTCGCACGATGTGATAGATCCAGTTATGTTTAGCTTTATTCCGAAGTTGAAATACATGTGTCATCGCGATAAAAACAATATTCTGCATAAAATTATCCAGGATGAAAAAAGAACAGTGTGGGTACACGAAGAAACATCTTTTAAGTTTGACAAATTATTTCTATTAAACTGGAAAAATATAACTAAGTGTTTAGATAAGAATGGTCACAATTTACTACACAGGGCAATAATGGGAGGTAACTATGCAGCGTTTATCTATCTTTTGAACAAGGGAGTTCCTTTGAATGGAGATTCCAGGGATGAAATCAATTTGTTACAGCTGGTTGTAAAAAGTGCTCCAACATTTCAAAAAGAAACTTTAAAGATTCGTTTGATAGTTCCCGAACTTAGGAATCGTACTGTACGAACTGAAGCTGCATGGAATTTTGATACGATATCCAAAGAAGTATATAATTATGATAAAATTGCAGAGGTAATTGTCAGAAAGTCTCCAAAATTAGATGTTAACAGAGATTTCTTCTGTAGGAAAGAAGAGAAAAATTTGAGCATCGTTCATCTGATTGCTGCAAAGGGGTTTACGAGTATGATATCGGAAATCAAACATAAATTTGGAAACAACATATTAGAATGCAAGAATCAAAATGAAATAACTTCTTCCCAAATGCTTTATTTCTTTGGGCACATGATTAAAACAATGAGGTATTCACGCCATCGTGGTGGAGTGTATTTAGAAAACAGTGATGCGTTTAGTGCACTTCTTTTGAAGTATGTTTTTGATTTCAAAACATTTGTATATCCTAAAAACTCAGTAGCCAGAAAATGCAATGGTGTAATAAGAAACCGGAGAAATGTTGAGAGAATGCACCTTTGTACCGACAAACTGGAGGCGGAAGTACTGAAGCTGTTTCAGCAATACGTCAAATGGAGCGGTGTTAAATCTGGAGATGATTTTGCCCGTACAGTGAAATACAATGAATTCCATGATATATTTTCAAAGACTGACAAGCCGCATGAAATGAATATTTTCGAAAGCTATCTACACAAACTGTCCAAAAGTTTGCAAAATCGAAATCAAAATGTACGTGAACGTATGAAGAAAATTCAAATTTTGCAAACTTCCTTGGTGAAAAGTGATTGTTTGAAATCAAAATTAACTTCTCGAAACACAAGTTTAGCATGTCTACAACGATTTCAGCAAATACATTCTCAAAAGCAAAAAACAACGTTGGCGTTGATTTGTCTTTTCTTTGTTTTCAGTTATACGAAGGGGATATTTATATTCCTTTTCATGAGTACCAAATAGAATCTCAACCAGATTTGTATATATATGCCATGATTTTACATCTTGGTATAATGCATTCTAAAATTGATTTTGGATTTCAAAATACACCACATTACAATTTTTGGAATGTCCTCAAACTACCAAAGAAGAGCGCGTTTAGTATTATGGTACACAAAATTAGCAGCTCTACAGTTGAGGATATTAGTTCATGGAGGAGCGCTTATAGATCCTTTACTGGTGATGTTTCAAAAAATGTAAACATTTTGCAAAACACATCATACGTTCAGAACTATCTTAAGGAATATGAAAACATCATTGGTATACCAAGTGAATGATCAGTGAATCTGAGGAAGAAAGAATAGCAATTAATATTCATGCTTCCTGGAAAACTCTAAGACCTATAGCTGCTTATTTGCTGTTTGTCCATCCAATATCAGATTGTTTAGTGTTTTCAGGGTTCCGTGTTCGGAATACTCTCAGTTTTGTTTTTCTTAAAGGCATTATGAAATGGATACCTGCTCGTTATCTTTACTTTTTCATTATTTTACATCTAGCTTTACATTTATATTACATAATAACTCAACCTTGGTGGAGTACCTTCACTGTGTATCAGTTAAAATAATATATCTCTCTTATTTGTTATGCATGGAAGGCGAAGATAACGAACAGTGATCAATCTCATAACTCCTATAAGCAATACAAAATAGATAATTGGGAAAACACGGACCCCTGGACACAGCATGGATGGGATCAGGTGCCTAGGAGGAGTAAGCATCCCCTGTTGACCGGTCACCTGCATTGTGTGATTCGATCTAATTTGTTATTCATATATTGTGTGACTATATAATTTGTAATATATGTATTGTGTGATTATATAATTTGTTATACATGTGTTGTGTGACTATATAATTTGTTATACATGTATTGTGTGACTTTATGTGTTATATATGTGTTGTGTGACTATATAATTTGTTATACATGTGTTGTGTGACTCTGTGTTATATATGTGTTGTGTGACTATATAATTTGTTATACATGTGTTGTGTGACTATATAATTTGTTATACATGTGTTGTGTGACTATATAATTTGTTATACATGTGTTGTGTGACTATATAAATTGTTATACATGTATTGTGTGACTATATAATTTGTTATACATGTGTTGTGTGACTATATAATTTGTTATACATGTATTGCGTGACTCTATGTGTTATATATGTGTTGTGTGACTATATAATTTGTTATACATGTGTTGTGTGACTATATAATTTGCTATATATGTGTTGTGTGACTATATAATTTGTTATGTGACTCTATGTGTTATATATGTGTTGTGTGACTATATAATTTGTTATATATATGTTGTGTGACTATATAATTTGTTATACATGTGTTGTGTGACTATATAAATTGTTATACATGTATTGTGTGACTCTATAATTTGTTATACATGTATTGCATGGCTATATAATTTGTTATACATGTATTGTGTGACTATATAATTTGTTATACATATATTGTGTAACTCAATCTGGCTGAGGTATTTATTACGATGATATTCGTTATCATAATTGCTTTTCGCTATTGTTTATTACAAATTTAGTACACTACTGTTGAAGGGAGTTATATATATTATTCGAATGATCTTAAAACAGTTGATATACATCTTATCACATTCGGATAAAAGTGGCTTGATTGTATTCATTCTATTGATATCATTGCCTTTTATGTATTCATTTTGTAGATTTATCAAATTTTAAAATATAATCATTATCGTCATAAAATAACTATGTGCATAAAAGAATGAATTAAAGATATATTGTTGATATCGATGACTTGAAATATTGTTATACTGATATATATATAGTAAACAGGGGCGGATCCAATAATTGCGATTACGGGGGGGGGGCTTTTTGAAGCAGGGGTCTGGGGGCCATCCTGAGGCCCCAGTGGGTCCAGGAGAAAGCCCTGGTGGGGGCTCAGGGGCAAAGCTCCCAGGAGATTCTGGATTTTACAGATTTTATAGGGCTACATATATGTCTCCTATGCAGTCATTTTTACTATTTTCTGTCATTTTTGATCAGGCGATATTAATAAAATGACGAAAATTTTAAGGGTTTTTGGAAAAATGTAAGTTTTCCTAAGGATAGTAGTTCAATAAATGAATAAATTTTGTCATCTATTTTCCGGAGAGTGGAAAAAATTATTCCTTCTATCGTTTACATTCTTCTAAACAAGAGACCACGATTTACCTTAAATTTGAAAATTTTAGGGGGCGCGGCGCTGACTGGTAAAATAGTCAAAGGACTCTCAATTGATTTGAAACATATTGTATTATGTATAACATAAGTAACATTAATAGGAAAAGACAGGCGGCAGAACCTATAGAAACCTCCAAAAGAACAGTCTGTAACTCTGAAAATGTCATAATTGCAGATCCAATGGCAGTTTCCAGAGAAAGTTTTGTTGAACGAATAAAAGTTTCGGTGCAACCATTTTCCCACTGATTTTGTTGTCTCCCAATCCATGCCTTTAACTTCCAAAACTTCATGATATCTTCCCAATTCCAAGTACATGTATGTACAATTTTCTGCAATTCTCTCCAGAGAGCAATTAGTTGAGTACCCGCATCATAAATCATTTTTATGGGATACCATTTATTTGAAACAAAACGTCGTACTACCATAAAGAAACTGCCCATGTCATATCCTTCTGCTACATCAATGTACAACGCTCTTGATACTAAACAATTCAACAAAACACCATAACCTTTTTTCCATGGATCAGTTTCTTAATGGTGCCCTTGAGTTTTATGTACGACTGATTTTCATATTTATGTAGCAATATTGCATTATCACCTGCATATGGTGTTTATATATCTCAACTGATTCGATATGCAAGAGCTTGTTCTGGGTATAGTCAGTTTTTAAATCGAGGTAAGCTTCTGACAAACAAGTTGATGGTACAGGGATTTCAATAGTCTCGATTGAAGTCAGCATTTCGCAAATTCTATGGTTGTTATAACGATCTAGTTCGTCAATACAACCTCGCATTTGGTCAAATGCTGTCTGACGTGTTTCATACCGATTGTTAAGCCGTTCTTGGCACACTGATTTTGACTGCGGATAACTCCGTTTACCTGATCAGGATATGGGGCTCATGGCGGGTGTGACCGGTCAACAGGGGATGCTTACTCCTCCTAGGCACCTGATCCCACCTCTGGTGTGTTCAGGGGTCCGTGTTTTCCCAACTATCTATTTTGTATTGCTTATAGGAGTTATGAGATTGATCACTGTTCGTTATCTTCACCTTGCATCTCACAACCATCGTAAATATCTTCGTCACCAAACCGGAAGTGACGAGTGATACTGCACTCGTAAAAAGATGATGGCAGCCAAAAACATGAAATGTAAATATCCACCCGACATTCCCCAATATTATTACTACCACTACCCCTCGTGAAACTAAAACTGGTAATTAGAACAGAAATTATTCAAGGGAATGCACGTAAGTACATGAAATGACTTGAGATTGCTCTAAACTCGTAAATGAATAACTTAACTATCGGAACACGTGTAAACATGAGACATGTCAAAATATACGAGACCACTTCTGAAGGAATACATCGTAATGCACAATAGAATGTCACTAATTATTATTGATCCAAACATGATAAAAGTAGAAAATAAAGTAACAGGTTACAATATGATCCCACCCAATTTTTGCATTTTTATGCTTACTTCCCCTTCAAAGAGGACATGGCCCTTGGTTTGAACAAACTTGAATTCCCTTCACTTAAGCATGGTTTGTAAAAAGTTTGGTTGATTTGGCCCAGTAGTTCTGGAGAAGAAGATGAAAATGTAAAAAATAAATAAATATACGGACAGAGCGAAGGACAGACGACAGACAAAAGGTGATCAGAATAGCTCACTCGAGCTTTCAGTTCAGATGATCTAAACATATTAATAAAGTTACTGACTCCTGTGATACGACTGATAACAGTTATTACTACTGCGTGATTGCCATATGTGCACATAAAAGAAATCGGAAGGAGTCCATGAAGGGACAGATGGGTAACTTGATTGAGATAGGGGTTATGTTCATACAGTTTTAAACTATTGGATTGAGGGTGTAGTCTGGCCGAGAGGGCATGAGAAGAAGCTTCATGGGGACAGTATTGAAAAATGTTGTGAATCAGAATTGATGCAAATTTCATTTTCCTTCCAACTACATTCAGCGTTAAAGATACATACATATCAGTGTATATATTTTATGTGTGCGACATGTTTATATGTCTAATAATAGATTGGATAAAAAAGAATGTGGAGAAAATTATATGAAAAGATTATTAGTATTGTTTAAAAACATCATTATGTGTTAAGTTTGGAAAAACACCCCTCCTCCCCCCAAAAACCAACCAATCAGATATTGAGTATGGTTACGAAATGAATGTGGCATCACATATGACTAGCAGTCGGCAGTATGCAGGGAACACATATCAGTGGTAGGAAGCAATAGACACATATGAAATTCCATAGTACTGTTTGACTCATAGTAGAATAGAAATAATCACTGTCAACAGAATAATTCCATCAATATCGAGATAGAAAAAAATCTTGACCAAGTATTATTTTTGTGTTCATTTTATATTATGAAATATATTAAAATTTATTAGTTAGATTACAATGTTCATAAATGTACCGCTGTATGGATGAACTTTAATCCCTAGTTATAACCATGTATATTATGTTTGGTTTTGTCCCTTGGAGAATATTTCACTCAAACTGAGGCATTACTAAATATGTGAAGTACCACAAATTATACCTATCCTTGGTTCTAATAGCTGTAGCAATGGGGATTCCTTTATGTGCTTATGCCTGCTGCAACACCACATTTTCGTTTTAAGGTCATATGGAAAATATTCTCACTTCTGAATGCAAGAAGATGGTGAAGGAGAAATCACTACCTATTTTTATGTCTCCCCTGAAAAGGAGACATATTGGTTTGTACCTATCAATTGGTTGGTCGACCAATCATTGTCCACTAAATATCTTTTAAACTCTTTAATATTTGACAAATGTCAAAATTGTTATATTGATTTTTTTAAAAGAATAAATGACCCCTATTGATTTCAAGGTCACAAGGTTAAACGTTAGTCTACTCTGGATATAGGAAAACATTTTTCAATCAATATTCTGAAAACCCTTTGCTTGACATACATGAAGTATATAGCCCTTATTAATTTTGAGGTCACAATGTCAAGTCAAAATATTATTGTCCGATCAATATCTTGAGAACTGATTCTACCTAAGGAGTAGATGACCCCTATTGATTTTGAGGTCAAAGATCGAGGTTCAAACTATCCCAGACATACGAAAATACGGTCCCACCAATATCTTAAGATCCCTTTTTTGCTTGATACAATGTGTCCTCCTAAGAAGTAGACGAAACTTAATAATTTTGAAGTCAAAGTTTAAACTACTCTAGGTATAGGATGATAATGTCCGATCAATATCTTGAGAAACATTTGCATGATAGACATGGAACTTCGTACACTGGTCCATCAGGAGAACTAAATGATTCCTGTTGATTTTAAGATCAAAGATCAAACTGAGAATGGTAAGATAGTGACCACTCAGTGCTGAGAACTGTCTGCTTGACAGATATCAAATAAGGTACTCTGGGTACCTTGAAAATTGGATGTTCTTACTGATTTTGAGGTTACAAGATAAAAAGTCATGGATCATAGGACATCGCAAGATAGTGTCTGCTTAATAATCTTGAAAGCCTTTTGCTCAACACACGTTAAACATACTAGTAGTACACTGACTATCTTTTGAAACAAATTTCTACAAATTATGAAAACATTCAAATGACATTAAAATATTTCCTTCAACTCATATACCCAAGATATACATAGGAATCAAAGTAGTAATCCTTGGAAGTCATATCTCCTGCTGGGATGGACCCTGGGGTTTCCCCAGGCTTGGCTGAGGATTCTGATGTAGTGCTCACTGATGTCTGAAACAGTCAACAAATTATGTCAAGATCATTTCTTACTTTCTGACCTTGAAATCGATCAGGTATTTTATCTCACTGACAACAATTTCTTTCCCCTCGAAGTCTCAGGATGACTCCTTATAAAATAAAAGAAAAAGAAAAAAGAAAAGAACAAGGGGATGCCTATGAACAGTAATATTATTTTTATCGGATAATTCTGCAGAAATTGCTTTGAATTGAAACACTTTTTGCAATTAAAGATTGTCATTTCATCACTAATTAGCAAATGGAAATTTCACCAGCTCTGTCCAGTCAATATTCAAATTGAATATTTGGATAAGGAATAGTTTTTTCTCTGAGATTGATTCATGGAATGATCAAGATATGGTGTAAGAATATATGGGTTTTATTGAATTTTGAATGAAATATTGAGATCGGATCATCAGACACAAATTCTCTTAGTAAACTTAAAATGCGTTCTCCTTATATTTATAATTACATGTACTTAATCATAAAAACCCACCTGAAAACCTATACGTCGAGCGAATAATTTCATTGATCTGTTGCTTAACCAATTTTTTTCTAACGGTCAGCAAAACTTTGAATGTACTATGTTGAGTTACAAGTGAGATACAGCACTCCCAATTCTTTGTTATGTAAACAAAAGGTGAATATAACGAACAGTGATCCATCTCATAACTTATAGAAGCAATACAAAATAGACAGTTGGGCAAAGACGGACCATGTGCCTAGGAGGAGTAAGCATCCCCTGTCGACCGGTCACACCTGACGTGAGTCCTATATCTTCATCAGGTAAACGGAGTTATCCATAGTAAAAATCAGTGTGCCAAGAACGGCCTAACAATGGGTATGAAACAAGGCAGACAGCATTTGACCCAATGAGAAGTTGTACAAGAATCATACTATGTTATTGTTTCTTTATATTGTTTCTTATAGGAGTTGTGAGATTGTTCACTATTCGTTATTTTCACCTTTCATATGACAGTTTGAAACATGGCCATGCAAAGACAACCCTTCTAGAACGACATCAATATATAACGAATCATAATGACGTCAGAAGGGACGTCAGCAGTGAGCATAGCAACCATGAATGCCGTCCATTGATAAATAGGAAACAAGCAATGTCAGCTAAAGTTAAAACAGAAGGCCAGTTAACGGCAAACTTGGAGATTGACGAAATAAACAGTCAAAGTTAACGAGAAAACCTCCATTTCTATATGTGTATAGTGAGTGGTAAAGTTGGTGTATCAATGTTGATACGGGTCTTAAGTCCTTTCTTATGTACATGACGCTTGGTTTGCTTATTGGACATTTCATTTTATGTCGAATCAAGATAAGAAAATTAATGTATTGTAACCACTTTCAATCGTAGTAAGTAGTCAGTTTGTGCATAATTTTTGTTGACATTATTATATTTTATGCTTTTTTACTTTTTCTGACTTTATTTTTATGCCATTCATGCTTTATGTAATGTCAACCATGCTGCCATAACTTAAGGTAGGTCCTTTACCTATACCTGTTGCGAGAATCCATCTTATTTAGCCAAGTGGTCAAGATGTTCGCTTCACAAAGGGTTATTCCAAGTTCGATTCTCGTTTACGTTTGATACAGGTAGTGGCTTTTCCTTCGAGAAGCACAATCAAGGACCTCATTACTACCGTCCTGTACTTAAAGACCCAATTTTAAGTTAACACCCCCAAATGGTAATCCGCCTGTCATTCAAACATTTAACAATATATCTCAGGTAGAGTGACATCTGAGTAACATCTGCAGAGACTGTGGTCTGGAGAGACCCCAGAGAGATGTTTTATTAGCAATAACAGTCAATTAGTACAGACATTCTTTAGATCTTGAGGAAGCCCAGTATACTAGAGTTTTGATAGCATAGACCTCTCCTCAACTGCTATTTTCTCGCAATTATTAGCAATACAATTTTAATATAATTATATTCTTTTCTCCTCTATATACATGTATTATAAATTACACAATCAGAAATCAAACAACACTTTGCACATTTAAATTTCTAAAACTTGTAACTTACTGAAATAATTTATATTATCATTTAATGATAGCTCTATGTTTATAAAAGAAATTATTCATTCAGTCAATGAATGAGAGAGATAGGGGGGGGGGAGAGAAAAAAGGGGTGGTGGGTGTAGTCTGTGTGTCAGCTACCATTAGAGATACAACCATTATACAAACACTGTCACCACTGAAACTCTGCAGAAGCCCCTGAGACATGTCCTGTGTATATCAAAAGTATACATAACACCCTGATCTTTTGGCCAGGTAAATTCCAGGTAAATAACAATGACCATAGATGAGCTCCGCCCACATCCAGTGATCCGTGAAGAAACCGTACAGTATCATTTTTGGGTCTTTAAAACAATATAAAAAAGTCATTTAAAATTTAAAACGTAATATTTACCTCTATACTTATTTCCCAATATGCCTCACTTTGGCATACAGAGATCATATAATTTTTATAGAGTTGTGGGTTTGTGAACGGTAGGTCGTGGAACCAAAATTTGCTCGATCCATGGCAGCGTCCGACCCAAGACGTTAGAATAGGTAGTGACTACTCCTTCCCTAAATGTTTGTCATTGAAAAGTGAGAGTTGAGGTCATTGGGATAAGGTCTTAAAAACTGTGAGGTCTGGTACCTGTATCAAGGTAGGCGTTGGTATGGTTGAGAACCCCAACTACAACAACCCTAAACTCCATGCATAGGAATAAATTCATTGTACTTCACTTACAACAGTACCAAAGGAACTAATCTACCATGCCATTCTTTATTTCTTTCTAAAGCATGAGCAGAATTGAAATTCCTATACATGTACATGCATGTACAAAATATATCCAATCTAATTAAAATCAGACTTCTTAGATCCGCGTCGTATACTCTGCGATTGTGAGCTAATTAAAATCAGATCCTAAGATACTTCCTCGTCGGAAAATCACGGTTAGTTACGTTTTGTTCCTCTCTCCATCACTTTGGGTCCATTCATTCTTACTCTCTCGTTCTCATGAATAAATATCTTAAAATATCGTTCAATCAAAGTAATCGTTATAGTAATGGGATTCTTCTGTTTTTAAAGGTAGCATCAACTTAACTTTGCTATCACAAGAATTGTATACAAAATTGGACTGAAATCGTCTTGTTGATTGGACACATTTGCTCAGGGTATACGACGAGCGCCCAATCAAATTGCTTCATTAATTATTCATGAGAACGAGCGAGTAGAAATGAATGGACCCATGGGTGATGGAGAGAGGAAGGAAGCGTAATCAACCGTGGGTTTCCGACGATGAGATACTTAGGATCTGATTTTAATTAGATTGAAAATATATCTTTCAACAAGATAAAATTAATTCAAGTACTATGTAAAACTTATACAGTACCAATTTTGATGCACCAAATGCACATTTCGACAAATAATGTCTCTTCAGTGATGCTCAAGCCGAAATTTTCGAAATTCGAAATAACAATAAACTTGTAAGTGCTAAAAGGATAACTAGAGTGCCAAAAACTTAAGCAAGAAAGAATTCGGAAAACATTTAAATCTGTTCATGTGTAGAAATGTAAACATATTTAAACGTCTTCAATGATGAAAAAATCAATATATTTCTATAAAGAATTGTACTACAGAGTTGTAGAAAAGAAAACGCCAAACTTCCCTTTAACTTAACTCTTTAAACAACTCATTTGGTTGAAGCTTAGCAATTCCACAGACACCACACACTTGTGAGTGTTGCATTGGATATTGTTGATATTCATTTCTAGGGAGTATATGATCGTCATAGTGATACTGATGGATGACTACTGTACCTATACTAGACACCGAGATCATTCTTATCAACGGTCTTCATAAAACATAAGTATGAATAGCAGGAATCGGTGATAGGGTTCAGTACATAAGATCATACGTTCCATTTGTATAGGAAGGTTAACGGTATTGAAAATGGAAAATTCTATCGAAGAAAATAACTTTCTTATTCTGATACAAGCTCTAAAGTTTGTTACTGACGGACTTAAAGAATACACGATCCAGGGATTGGATGACTTGTACAACAGACTGAGGAGAAGGGTTTCAGCTAGTGGCCCATGTACTCAGCAGTGCAACAGCAAGCACAGGGACGCCACACGGTGGTGCCAAACCTGCCAAAGCTGGAAGAAAGAGCTGGAAAAGTACATGAGATATGCTAAATTGAAGAACAATACGAAATGGCACAACGTTGAAATATCTTACTTTTCAGGGTTTGATACAGCAAAAGCCAAGGATGAACTATTCCGTGTGTTTATACAGGGATCTTTGCCAGTGACGTTTGACATTCAGACAATGTTATCGTTATTTCAAAACTGCAAGTATTTTGATATCGGAGACGATATATTACTCTTGACTTCCATTAGAAGAGTAAGAAATTATGATTTTGCCCATACAGAAGATTTCAAATTAACCAACAAGCAGTTAAAGAAAGACATTAATTCATTATCTAAATTATTTCGCCATCCTTCAATACGTAGATACCCATGTGCGTCTGACATATTATCAAAGCTACGAAGACTTCAAAGAAATGATAGAAAATTAATCGAAAGTGAAACATGTCTTTTTTTCAATTACATCAAAGAAAACTTCATTACAAACGAATCCTTGAAGATGCTAACATACTCATCCCATGAACAGAAAACAAGAAAACAACGTACAACTTCCATTCTCAAAAGGTCGAGTATGGTGGGATTTTCGTTGTTGTTTATCTTCTACACATGTGTAATCTGGATTATCTACAGCCACCCAGAGATGAGAGCTACAGAGAAAGGTATAAATTTCAATAAATATTTCAGCTGGTGATGCCAAAATAGATTCACTTACATAAAAATCTATAATTTAAAGCATGATTTGCATCAGTTTAAGAGTCTTGATGATTAAATGGAGTTAAATTTCTCTTTGGAGAAAAACAACATTACCTGCAGGAAGAGGTACATGCATATCAGTGTTTCATACACAAGAATTAATATATTATTCGGGCAATTTTCCCTCATAGATGTCAAAATTGTACCTTTTCCCAATAAGATTAAATGATTAAATTTTTAATTCAACTTTATGAAAATAATATCTCGATAATGAAAATATTTGACAGTAATAGGATGTTTTCGCCATTTATTTAAGCGTTTTTTTTTTTTTTTTTTTTTTTTTTTTTTTTTTTTTTTTTTAGAACTCTCTGTACTGTCGATTTTCTGTTGTGCGAGTCATGTTGCATTATGAATTTGAAGCATTTTGTGAAAAACTCGCAAAATAAAACGATAGAATACTTACAAAAATCAACAATTACATATGCATGTGAATTTTCAAACATGGAAGAACTCAACATTGAAAAACAAATATCCAAAATGTCGATACCCCCCCCCCCCCCAATCAATATAGCATAAGGTAGCTTTTATAATTGGTGCAGAAAACACTGCATACAGTTGGGTCAGGTTTGGAAATACATATACATACATTCACTATATTTCTTTCAAATTGAATGTAACCGGTCTTGGGTGTAAAGATAATCCACAAGATGGTTAAGGTCGTAGATTCGTTTAATAGTGGGAAACAATGAAAACAACCCTATAACAACAATAAAAACATATAAGGACAAATACAATACAAAGACAAAAGACACTATCGAACATATGATATATGCAACGATACAAATATATCTATTGGTCATCATTTTATCGTCAAAGGAAATAACTCTCTGAACCATCAATTATAAGTAATCCGACTTAACTCACTATGAGTTAAGTCCAGTTATTGAAATGAACAGAACATGTATTTGTCCAGGCAAAGAAACATAACTCTCGCATTCGATAGAATTGCGCGGTTTTGACACTATCCCCCCAAACACCTATCGTGACACTTTCCCTTTTCTAACCCGCGTATATCTACTGCGCAAGAGCGAATTGCTAGTTCTTTTTGAGTTCCATGTCGACGAAAATACAAATTGTCTCGATCACGAAATCCAATTCAACACCATCGCCCGTCCTCGACTGACTTCCAACATATTTGGGTAAAGTAAACACATATATAATTTGCGAAAATGTTGCGACGTACGAAACGCCCTTCCAAATCACCTTATGCCAGACCGGCACAACACCCTGCACTTCGTTCATTGCCCACACGGACTTCGACCCCTGCAATTATTGCCCAGACTCAACCCCGTTCGACAACCCAATCCCAAGTGGAGAACCAGATAGAGGACACGCCTCTCGCTCAACCACTAAGGCAGCCTCCCAGCCTCATCACGGAAGCAACTGTATCCACACAGCCACCAGCAGCACCTGAGACACCCTACATAACAGGTGAAAATCCTCTTATAAGCATCACTGATGAGCTTGGGGTTCACGTCCCTCAAGCCATCAAAGATAAAATTTGGGCAAAACAATATGTTGATTTGTCAAAACTTCTCGATTCAGAATCAGAAAACGGCCATGATGCGCACAAATTTTCAATCATAGAGGGTCAATTAGTTGCAGAACCCAAGGTCAAACATATTAAAATTGCCACGATCGATAACTGGATCGATGCATTTTTAATATTCGCAAGTATATATCTCGCTAGGCACCCTTCCGACATCCAGGCCATCTTGAAATATATCCATACCATTCGCATGGCACATGGCCGCCAAACAAATTGTAACTGGCTCGAGTACGATAGGCAGTTCAGGCTAAAAATCTCAAAAAATCCCACTATCTCCTTTGGTTCCATTGATGCTGAGTTATGGCTCATGTATATGCAATCACAGGTCTCCTACTCATCAAATCACTCAAAAACTGCATTCAAGTGTTTCGATTATAATTTTAAAGGTTCATGCCTTAAACCACACTGCACATTCCAACATGTTTGTATGCACTGCAACAAGTCTCATCCCCGCATACACTGTTGGTCATTCAACTCTCCTCAATCCAAGTCTACTACCCCAACTCCCCCTCGTCCAAACACGGCTCAAAACTATCCCCCACAAAGTAACGATTTTCGAAATTACAAACCAAAACATTCTTTTCAACCACAGCGGACGAGATTTAATCAACCTAGGTTCAACTCCAATTAAGCGCCCAGTACTTGCGAAATATTTAGCACTATATCCAAATACCGAAGATGCCCAATTTTTGCTTAACGGTTTCTCTTTCGGATTTTATTTGAACTACTCGGGTCCTAGAGTTTACCTACATCCGAAAAACATGAAATCAGCAAGCGAGCATGCAAATCAGTTATTGACTATTATTGAAAAAGAAATCGCATTAGGACGTATAGCTGGACCTTTTTCCAACCCCCCTTTCCCCAATTTCCGTTGTAACCCTATAGGCGTTTTGCCTAAGAAAGACGGGGGTTGGAGGTTAATTTCAAATCTATCGGCACCTGTAGGTATTAGCGTTAATGAGCATATTGACCCCATTTTGTGTTCAGTTCACTATGCTTCATTCGACCAGGCAATTTCCTTAATACAAACCTCGGGTAAAGGGGCGTTACTTTGCAAGATGGACTTGTCTAGTGCATTCAGACTTTTGCCAATTCATCCATCAGATTTTGCTTTATTAGGCATGTGTATTCGAGACCAATATTACTTTGATATGTGTATGCCGTTTGTGTGTGCCATCGCTTGTTCAACATTCGAAAAATTTTCATCATTCCTCCATTGGCTAGTAGGCCGAAAGGCACTCAATCAAAATCTCACCCATTACCTTGACGATTTCTTGTTCGTTGGTAAACAAAATACTTCACAATGTTTAGATATTGCCAATAATTTTCAGGCAACTTGTGAGGAATTAGGCGTTCCAATAAACCATAAAAAAACACAAGGCCCGACCACACGATTGTGTTTTTTAGGTCTGGGAATCGATACGGTAGCACAGACCATTTTTATACCAGACAATAAGATTCAAGAACTTCAGTCCAAACTTCATGCGTTAGTCGCTTTAAAAAAGGTTACCCTTAAAGAAATGCAATCATTATGCGGCTCCCTCAATTTCTTTGCTAAAGCCATTCCAGGCAGCAGGGCATTTAACCGCAGATTCTATAACTCCACCATTGGCATACGGAAACTTTACTTTCTAATCAAAGTTACACAAGCAATCAGAGACGACGCAAATGTTTGGCTCAATTTTCTCGAGCATTACAATGGGTATTCCCCCTTTCCAGAATTACATTGGTCTACTAACCAGGCCCTTAACCTCTTTACCGATAGTTGCGGATCCTACGGCGGAGGTGCAATTTTTCAGAATCATTGGGCAGTAATTTCCTGGCCATCTTCATGGGGTAACGAGGTACGACGGGATATTACTTTTTTAGAGCTAGTTCCCATCTTATTAGCTATTTGGGTCTGGGCTGATCATTTTAAAGCAAAGAAATTGCTTATAAACACCGACAACATAGCTTTGGTACACATACTAAATTCTCAGTCTAGTAAGTCTCAGCGCGTCATGTCTCTCTTAAGGCCACTAATATTGTTATGCCTGAAGTACAACATCCAGATTAAATCCACTCATATATCGGGCTATAAAAATTCCATTGCAGACTCTATTTCTCGATTTCAGTGGGAAAAATTCAGGACCCTCGCTCCACATGCAGACAAGAATCCAGCCCTCATACCTCCGGCATTATTGACTCTTTTAGACCTCAAGTAGATTGTTTGCTTGACGCCGCCATAGCAAAAAACACAGCATCAACTTATCAAAAAGCCCTAAACTCTTTTCTGAACTTTCGTATCAAATATAAATTGCAGTTATGTTGGCCCCCACCAGTTGACCAGTTTATTAACTATATTGCTTTCTTGAGTGCCAACAAAGTATCGTTTTCAACCGCTAGGTGTTACCTAAGTGGCATTAGTTACAAAATTCAGTTAGAGGGCGGTATTGACAATACTAGGGCATTCATAGTAAGGAAAATGCTAGAGGGATTCCATAGGCTGAACCCAGCAAAGGATACCCGTTCCCCTATCACTCTTTGTATACTGAACCAGTTAATACCTATCCTGCCTGTAGTTTGTTCAAGCTCATACGAAGCCACTATGTTTTCCACCGCTTTTCAGTCGGCATTTTTTGCATTGTTGCGGGTTGGCGAAATTACCTTCACTAGTCATGCCACTCCTACACTGTTGTACAATGACGTATCAATGGGCGATGAACATATTTCGTTGTTTATAACTGGTTCAAAAACGGATCAATGCAATAAGGGTTCTACTTTGCACATTCCACTGAACTCCCAAACAGATTCATTGTTCAAGCACTTGCACAACTTTTTGTCCATTAGACCCCAATCACGTGGCCCATTTTTCTGCCACCTTAACGCCAAACCGCTCACTAGATATCAATTTACATCATTATTGCACAGGTCTATTGAATTTATCGGTTTAGATACCTCTATTTTTAAGTCTCATTCATTCAGAATAGGTGGAACTACCCATTTGTTTTTACAAGGAATCCCCGAAGATGAAATTAAGGCTAGAGGCAGATGGAAATCTGACGCATTTAATTCCTATATCAGAGCCTAAAGTTTAAATTTTTTAGTATACCTGCAACATTTCGTGTTCTAATTGAATACCCAAGTTTGTAGGTTCCCGTACTACTGTCTGGATCATTGGCTCTTCCATTATTAATCATGCTGCCCGCCACGCAGAAAAGCATTTCGGAAACCAGCATATGGATCTACTACAGCACAATATCTCAATTTTTTGGTCCGGTAAGAGCGGTATGGTGTGGGAGGAGGTGGAGCCAATAGTTAAAAGTATTGTTCAAAAAAGGGGCAAACCTGACGTTATATTAATTCATGGCGGGGGTAACAGTATTGGTACAATGCCCTTGGCTAGATTGCAAAAGTTCATGAAATTAACGTTTGCAAATTTACAAACTTTTCTTCCACAAACTCGATTCATATGGTCCCAAATTCTCCCCAGGCGTTACTATAGACATATGTTCTCAAATATTGCAGACGATAAAGCACGTAAGCGTATCAACAAATCTTTAGCGCCATTTGTAATAGCACGCAATGGCGCATACATAAAATACCCAGGACTTCAACAATGTTCTTCCACGTTTTATAGAGACGGTACGCATTTGTCGGATATTGCTCAGGTTACGTTTTTAAACACCATCCGGGATGGATTGCTTAGCATCATCCAAAGAAACGCTCGAATATTTCCTTAACCACACGGCTATTTGATAAGCAGTCTCCCTGTCATGGCTCGAGCAAAATTTTGCCCGCTCGTGGCGGATGTCTTCATGTACGTAAATATTTCTCATACATACATGAAGACATTTGGCCGAATTTTGCTAAGCCTGCCACAGATTTTGTTTCATTCCAGGTCCGTGGCTAATAATTAGGCTTATTGACATTGCATGATTGATATTGATTGATTGACAAATTGAAATGATTGATTGATTGAAATGATTGATTGATATATTGATTGATTGACACATTGGTGGAATGAAATATTGATTGATTGATTGAAAATATTGATTGATTGACACATTGGTGAATTGAAATATTGATTGATTGACACATTGGTGGATTGAAATATTGATTGATTGAAAATATTGAGTGAATTATTGATTGATTGACCGAACATGGATGGACTATTGATGCTACAACATAACTATCCAAAAGTCGTTGTAGATCATGGATTTATACATACTGATGTTTTGTATTAATATGAACATTGTCGTTGAATTGAAAATACGTTTTTATTAAGTAAAGCCATGACAAAGACTGCCAATACGTGTTATCGTTCTGTTCTATTGAAATAATTGATATTACAAAAAAACGAATATAATGTACTGCAGTAAATTGCATTTGTACATGTACATACCAGTTTATGGAACTGGACTACAGCTTCCGAAATAAAGGCGAAGCTGCTTTAAACTCTCTTATGATGACCTATTGAATAATTTACTAAAATACTAAATTCTGTACACATATATCACTCTGCGCATTTAAATTACTTAAAACTCATTATTTACGTAAAGAATAGAAATTATGTTTTTCCACAATTCTACTTTCAGTAAATATTTCACTCATGACTTGCACACAAGTTTTATGAATAAAGAAAAGTTTAATTACTTATTTAAATTCATTACTTGCATTTAATCATATAGTAAAACTATCAGCTACTTACAGTTGTTGGTGTTCGCAAATCCTCTATAAATTAAATACAACATGTATATACTTTATACTTTTTAGAATTCAATAATGGCAACACCCCTTGGAATCTCTTTCAAAACTAGATTTCCTGAACTATTTCATAAAAAGAACTCGGGAATTCCCCCCAGGAATTCCTATTGGCTAGAACAAAATACTAAGACCAATCAGATGACATAACAAGTATGACACCTAAGAGATACATGAACTAATCCAAGTTATGTTTTAACTGGACCCTTACGGATTAAACCATTACATTTAAAAGGGGTGTTTAGGTTTCTTTAACACACAACACAAAGTTAGTAAGTAGCGCAGAGCAATATGTATTGAAGTGAATGAATGTGAATGGCAATATAAAAATATAAAACTAAACTAAGTACAACTACCACATGAATATTTCACTTTTCCCGTATACTAGTATACCCCCAAATGTGATTGTTACATTTGAGTGATTTTCTAGCTAGACTTGACCGGTGACTTTCATGGCGGACATGCATGCCATATGCATTGCTTTTACTCGTATTTATAAATCTATATTTTGCATGAAGTGAATGTGAATATGAATAATGAACAAGTAAAGATAACGAACAGTGATTAATCTCATAAATCCTATTAAGAATACAAAATCAAATGAAGTGTCAACACGGGCCTCTGGACATACCAGGGGTGGGATTAGGTGCTTAGAAGGACTAAACATCTACTGTTAACCGGTCACACTCGCCGTGAGCTCTGTATCTTGATCAAGTAAACTGAGTAATCTGGAGAGAACCCCGGTCTTTCAATCGGCGACAGAACTTCATCTGTATTACGAATTTGTCGAAGATTGTCCCAGACGATGGGCAATACATTATATGAAAAGGAAGAGCTTGATACCTTGTCAGAATGAATTAAAATGTATGCGAGGAATATCAAAATCACGTATTAGACCATCGTCGGTTGCCCACGGGTGCTTCTAGTCGATTCTTTCCATCACCAGGGAGCGTCTGTGGACTCAAAACCGTGGTTGGCGACGATGGTATTAGAAACTATCCTTCTCTGTTTAGTATACCAGAAGTGATCAAAGAATTAAATAGATTACATAAGAAATGAAGTTCAGTTATTAATTTCATAATCAGCATGTCATTTCGGGGCATGAGTGTTACGTCCGGAACAGCGAGCCATCTTATCTGCTGAAGAAGCATGGTCTGGTGTAAGTTGATTTTCATTCTTGAGTTCCCTGTTGATGTCATCGGAGAACAAAAACGGTCTGCTCCTGTGTATCATGTTTTTCCTTGGGAATATGTTGTGTATGTGTTTTGGTAGATGGTGAGACAACCTCCCTTTCAACGGGAACTTTTGGTGAGTCAGATGTGAGAGAGTTAGGTCTTGGGGTTCCCTGGACAGACACTGGTGGTATGTCAGTATGGCTCAAGAATGGCTTTTCATCTGGCTCCCTGTCATGGTTTTAAGGAAGTTTCATAAATAATTCCTTTGGGGACTTACATATTTCTTTGTGGAGTAAGTCAGTGTCTATGGTCTTTGTAGGCACGTGTGGTTTTACAAGTATGAATTTTCTAAGGAACTTACTATTTCAGATGGTAACCCTACCGGGGCCATCCATTTTAACGACGTATTGGTCAAACTGACGAACTTCGAGGAGGGATGAGGTCCTGTTTGGTTCTGAATGTGGACTTACTTATACATTTACATATTTTTTCAGCATTTCTATTAGTCCAAAATTATTTTACTTAAAAAAGAAAAGAAAAGTAAATTCCAAAGTTAAATCATTAAGATTTTCGCAATATCAAGAACATGACACCATATGATTTTATTTCATTTAATTTTTTTATGTTTTAGAGGCATGCAAAGTGATGATACATAAAAAACCATTCCAACTGAACTTTGACTTCGAGTTTTACCGATCTCAACATGGACCACTTATTGGACGTCATTGGCTGTTGAATGACCTTGACTACCTAATATACTCGACAACCAGAGGTGTTCTGTTGGTCGCCGAAACGGGGTATGGAAAATCTGCGATAGTGTCTCACCTTATTTGTCAGAATGATAGACGTCTCCCTGGAAACTGGATATATGAGCGAATTGTATCTTATCATCTGTGTAGACATGATTCTAGACGAAGTCTTTCTCCAGGATTGTTTGTAAAAAATTTGGCGGGAAGTTTCGCATATCAAATTGCAAATTTCCATGATATTTTGAGGGCAAATCCGTTTTATGAAGCTTATTTTAAACAAGGTGAATGTCTAAAAGATCCGGAGGGGTGTTTTGATTTTTTAATCATAGAATCGCTTACACATCTCCAACGAAAGCAGCCTATTTATATCATCATAATCGATGCTTTAGATGAATGCACAGCTAATTCGGGCCTAGATATACTTACCCTTCTGGAAAGGCGAATGAAAAGATTACCACCTTTCATTAAATTTTTAATTACCACGAGAAATACATCATCTATAACTTTGAAAATGCGATCTTTACAACATGTGTACGAGTTAGATAGCCAAAGCCCTAATAATACAAAAGACATCGATATGGTCATGCGGCACAAAATTGATAAAATTTCAAGATATAAGTTTGACAATCTGAGGACAAAATTCAAAACTTCTGACATCACACTGATGGTTTCCTCAGCCTCTAAATATGCAAAACATAATATGCTTTATCTACATTACGCATTTGAAGTTTGGATTCAAAATGAGTCTGTGCCTTTATCTGAAACACCATCTACGTTTGAAGAATTTTTCCAGTACAACTTAGAGAGGATATTTGGAGAGAATGACGAATTTGATCAGATCAGAGGTATCTTTGAAGTGCTGTGTGCTGCTGAAGAACCCATTTCTGACAGGGAAATCCTTCGTATAGCAGATATTCCAAAGGAAAATCATATTCAAATTTGGAAGTTATTTGGAAATGAAATGAGTCACTTCATAAAACATAGTGATGGGAAGATTTCTATAGCTCATGTAAAGCTGTCACAATATTTGACCAACAAACGACAAAAATATGGAAAATTCTACGTTTCGGAGGAGGAGGGAAATCTCAAATTCGCTGCTTTTTGGTTGAGTAAAGTCGAACAACAGATGTCATTCCACAACATAGATATTGTCCAACTTGCCTTATATGTTTCAAGGTCAAAGAACAAATCACAGGAAAAGATTTTTTTATATTACGGCAAAAAGTTTAGAAAAGAATTTGACAACGATTTTTTTTTGCATCGTGCAGCCTTGTCAATTAATTCCTATCGGACCATGGTCTTGCTGATAGAAATTTCTGGTCGAGATATTGAGAAAAGAGATAATATTGGAAACTTCTCTTCAGCGTACTTGGCGTCAGCTTTTGGAAACCACAGAACCTTAGATGCATTACTCCGGTATGGAGCTAATATTCATTTTGTTAGAAAAAGTCCTGAAATTGTGAAAACGTCCATAGGAGTAGAAGATTTCTGCAAGAAATTCGCTCATTGGGAATATAGTCTTCTCAACGTTGCTTCACAAAATGGTCATTTGGACGTAGTTTCAACATTATTGAAGCATGGAGTTAATGTATCATATACAAACTCTTTGGGATTAAATTCTTTTCATCTGGCAGCAGAATATGGTCACATAGAATTAGTAAGATTATACCTCCGATACTTTAAAGATACTTTTTATTCTAGCCTTGATCATTCCCTTTACCTTTCTGCAAAAAATGGTCATTACAGCGTGGTGGAATTACTACTCCATCATGGTGCTGTCGATAGATGTCTTCCTTGCAATTTGTCTCAACATTGGACTAAATTTCACGAAACTAGATTTCAAATTATAGATGTCATGGACGATTTGCAAACTGTAAACTATGTTTTCAAAGATGACAGGCGCTTTATAAAATGTGAAACTGCTCTGGAAGTATCATTGCAAAATGGCTATGACGAGATTGTGAAGCTTTTGATCGACAAATATCCCAGTGGACTGAAGTGTAGAGAATCTGGAGGACGAACGCCTCTTTTAACAGCCATACGATTTCAGCGATATAATGCCTTAAAACAAATTTTGCTTCATGAAAATGCTCGAAATATTACTTGCTTGTTTAACCGGAATCGTTGGAAAAAACTTGATCTGAATGACAAGGAGCGTAATGAATATTTAGAAAACCAATGTCCTTTCAATTCTAGCATTTCCCATTTGTGTGCTATGTACGGGAATTTCGAAACAATAAAACTTTTGCAAACGTATGGTCTTATCAATTGGTCTGAAAGGAACCCAGACGGTGATACACCTTTACATATAGCTTCATGCAGAGGTCACATCAAGACAATAAAGTTGTATGAGCAAAATCATGAAGGTGAATTGTTGAATGTCAGAGCCAGGAACGGATCAACACTTATGCATTCTGCAGCTACATGTCACAGATATAGACTCTTATCCTATTTGTTGGAGAAACAACACGATCATGTTTTTGACGACATGAAAATGGGAATATCTCATTATTTAGCAAAGACTGGGTCACATGCACTAAAAGAAAGGAACAAATTATTAAACATTGAAGATAATGTGAAAGAGAGAATTATCAGGGAAATTTTTCTTGTGGATGTTTACAACAGAACACCGTTACATTATGCTGCAGTTCATGGAAATGTGGATTATCTCTCTTTTCTAATTTCCTTGGGTTTAGAACACAGTGCATGGACGAGCATCTTAAATATGGCCGATTATACAAGCAGAATCATCATTGAGCTAGCTTTTGCAAATGTCCCATTGTATGGTGGACGCAAAACTATGGAATCTGAATCAGTAAGCATAAAGCCTCATGAGAAATTCATTGACCTTCTGCTGGGAAATGTTACATCTTCAATATATTACTTGCTGGAAAATTACCATAGATTAGTTGAAATTGCTGCCGAAAAAAATAGTGGATACCTCATGAGTATTCTTCGCCATCCTTTTCAGTCTAATAATTATCCAACACTTAAAGTTTGGAGTCATCTTCTGTCGCACGATGTGATAGATCCAGTTATGTTTAGCTTTATTCCGAAGTTGAAATACATGTGTCATCGCGATAAAAACAATATTCTGCATAAAATTATCCAGGATGAAAAAAGAACAGTGTGGGTACACGAAGAAACATCTTTTAAGTTTGACAAATTATTTCTATTAAACTGGAAAAATATAACTAAGTGTTTAGATAAGAATGGTCACAATTTACTACACAGGGCAATAATGGGAGGTAACTATGCAGCGTTTATCTATCTTTTGAACAAGGGAGTTCCTTTGAATGGAGATTCCAGGGATGAAATCAATTTGTTACAGCTGGTTGTAAAAAGTGCTCCAACATTTCAAAAAGAAACTTTAAAGATTCGTTTGATAGTTCCCGAACTTAGGAATCGTACTGTACGAACTGAAGCTGCATGGAATTTTGATACGATATCCAAAGAAGTATATAATTATGATAAAATTGCAGAGGTAATTGTCAGAAAGTCTCCAAAATTAGATGTTAACAGAGATTTCTTCTGTAGGAAAGAAGAGAAAAATTTGAGCATCGTTCATCTGATTGCTGCAAAGGGGCTTACGAGT
The DNA here is from genome assembly GCF_947568905.1 of Ostrea edulis. Classification (NCBI taxonomy): domain Eukaryota; kingdom Metazoa; phylum Mollusca; class Bivalvia; order Ostreida; family Ostreidae; genus Ostrea; species Ostrea edulis. Next base: position 85,437,626 of record NC_079169.1, read on the forward strand.
ATGATATCGGAAATCAAACATAAATTTGGAAACAACACATTAGAATGCAAGAATCAAAATGAAATAACTTCTTCCCAAATGCTTTATTTCTTTGGGCACATGATTAAAACAATGAGGTATTCACGCCATCGTGGTGGAGTGCATTTAGAAAACATTGATGCGTTTAGTGCACTTCTTTTGAAGTATGTTTTTGATTTCAAAATATTTGTATATCCTAAAAACTCAGTGGCCAGAAAATGCAATGGTGTAATAAGAAACCGGAGAAATGTTGAGAGAATGCACCTTTGTACCGACAAACTGGAGGCGGAAGTATTGAAGCTTTTTCAGCAATACGTCAAATGGAGCGGTGTTAAATCTGGAGATGATTTTGCCCGTGAATTGAAAGACAATGAATTTCATAATACATTTTCAAAGACTGACAAGCCGCATGAAATGAATATGTTCGAATGCTACCTACAAAAACTGTCCAAAAGTTTGCAAAATCGAAATCAACATGCACGTGAACGAATGACAAAAATTCGAAATTTGCAAACTGCCTTGGTGAAAAGTGATTGTTTGAACTCAAAATTAACTTCTCGAAACACAAGTTTAGCATGTCTACAACAATTTCAGCAAATACATTCTCAAAAGCAAAATACTATGTGTGAGTATTTAAACATTGGCATTGATTTGTCTTTTCTTTGTTTTCAGTTATACGAAGGGGATATTTATATTCCTTTTCATGAGTACCAAATAGAATCTCAACCAGATTTGTATATATATGCCATGATTTTACATCTTGGTATAATGCATTCTAAAATTGATTTTGGATTTCAAAATACACCACATTACAATTTTTGGAATGTCCTCAAACTACCAAAGAAGAGCGCGTTTAGTATTATGGTACAAAAAATTAGCAGCTCTACGGTTGAGGATATTAGTTCATGGAGGAGCTCTTATAGATCCTTTACTGGTGATGTTTCAAAAAATGTAAACATTTTGCAAAACACATCATACGTTCAGAACTATCTTAAGGAATATGAAAACATCATTGGTATACCAAGTGAATGATAAGTGAATCTGAGGAAGAAAGAATAGCAATTAATATTCATGCTTCCTGGAAAACTCTAAAACCTATAGCTGCTTATTTGCTGTTTGTCCATCCAATATCACATTGTTTAGTGTTTTCAGGGCTCCGTGTTCGAAATACTCTCAGTTTTGTTTTTCTTAAAGACATTATGAAATGGATACCTGCTCGTTATCTTTACTTTTTCATTATTTTACATCTAGCTTTACATTTATATTACATAATAACTCAACCTTGGTGGAGTACCTTCACTGTGTATCAGTTAAAATAATATATTTCTCTTATTTGGTATGCATGGAAGGCGAAGATAACGAACAGTGATCAATCTCATAACTCCGATAAGCAATACAAAATATATAATTGGGAAAACACGGTCCCCTGGACAAAATGGAAGAATCCTTCAAAACACGTCATACGTACAGAACCATCTTAAGAAATACGAAAACACCATTGCTATACCAAGTGAATGATAACGGAATTTCAGGAAGAAAAAAATAGCAAAAAAAAAAAAAAAGAAAAAAAAGGACATTTCCCGAAAACCTCTTAAACCTCTAATTGCTACTTTGCGGGCTCAGTGTTGATCTTACTCTCAATTTTGTATTGTTAAAGGCTTTCTAAGATATATCATTGTTCGTTATCTTCCCTTTTTCATTGCTGTTTACATCTAGCGTTACATTTATATTACGTAATCACTCAAGATGTGTTGGATTACCTTCACCGAGTTTCAGTTTAGGTTCGATAATGCCCTCTATAATTTGTTATACATGTGTTGTGTGGCTATATATAATTTATTGTACATGTGTTGTGTGACTATATAATTTGTTATACATGTGTTGTGTGGCTATATATAATTTATTGTACATGTGTTGTGTGACTATATAATTTGTTATACATGTGTTGTGTGACTATATATAATTTCTTGTACATGTGTTGTGTGACTATATAATTTGTTATACATGTGTTGTGTGACTATATAATTTGTTATACATGTGTTCTGTGATTATATAATTTGTTATACATGTGTTGTGTGACTATATAATTTGTTATACATGTGTTGTGTGACTCTGTGTTATATATGTGTTGTGTGACTATATAATTTGTTATACATGTGTTGTGTGACTATATAATTTGTTATACATGTGTTGTGTGACTATATAAATTGTTATACATGTATTGTGTGACTCTATAATTTGTTGTACATGTGTTGTGTGACTATATAATTGTTATACATGTGTTGTGTGACTATATAATTTGTTATACATGTGTTGTGTGACTATATATAATTTCTTGTACATGTGTTGTGTGACTATATAATTTGTTATACATGTGTTGTGTGACTATATAATTTGTTATACATGTGTTGTGTAACTATATAATTTGTTATACATGTATTGTGTGACTCAATCTGTTACGATAATATATATATCCACCTATCATAGTTACATTTCACTATTGTTTTATTACAAATTTAGTACATCACTGTTAATGGGAATTACATTATTTGAATGGTCTTAAAGTAGTTGATATACATCTTATCACGTTTGTATGAAGATGGATCAAGTTTATTTATGCTATTGATATGATTGACTTTTAAGTATTCGTTTGTAAAATATTTGATTAAAAAAATTCACAATCAAATTATCATCGTCATAGAATAGTTATGAACAAAAAACTGCGAGTAATCTTAACCACGTAAACGGTGTAATTCGTAGTAAAAATCAGTGTGCCAAAACGACCTAACGTGTTTCATACCGATTGTTAGGCCGTTCTTGGCACACTGATTTTAACTACGGATAACTCCGTTTACCTGATCAGGATGTAGGGCTCACGGCGGGTGTGACCGGTCGATAAGGGATGCTTACTCCTCCTTGGCACCTGATCCCACCTCTGGTATGTCTAGGGGTCCGTGCTTGCCCAACTATCTATTTTGTATTGCTTATAGGAGTTTTGAGATTGATCACTGTTCGTTATCTTCACCTTTCATGAATGAAAATTATTATTGTTAATAGATAATACGTCATCGATATATCTAAATGTAGAATTGAAGGCCACAGCAAGATATTTTTTCTTCTTACATAGAAGTTTTTGAATAAATTCTGCTTCATAGGAATACAAAAACAGGTCAGCTAACAAAAGAGCACAATTCGTGCCCATGAAGATTCCAGCAGTCTATTGGAAGACCTGATCACGAAAGACCACGAAGATATTTTCATAGTTTTGAAGAATTTCGTCTTTATGCCCGCACTTTCTAAAGAAAGTTCGGGTATCTTGTTGTTACCCTGTTCCGCCCGTCCGTCCGTCTGTCACACTTTCTTTATCCTCAAATTCCTCCTTCATCTTAAGTAGTAACCAATTGACCTTTTAGAAGATGATTGGTGGTGTCCTGTAGATGTGCAATAAGGTTTCGGAATTTTCATTTTCACCCTGGGAACAAAATGGGGGTCAAAAAAGACAATTTTATGCATACATCTGTTTCCCAGAATTCCTCTTAAATTTAATACAATAGCAAAATCAACTTTTGGAAGATGAATGGTGGTGACCTGTAGATGTACAATAAGCTTTCGGAAATGTCATTTTCACCCTGGGGCCCAAATGGGAGTCGAAAAACGAATTTTTTTTTCTAAAAGAACAAAAAACCTGCTTCCCTGTTTTCCTATTCCATTTTACATATTACCAAAATGATCTTTTGGAAGGTAATTGGTTGTGTCCTATAGATGTGCAGTAAGGTTTCGGAATTTTCATTTTCACCCTGGGGCCCAAATGGGAGTTGAAAAACAACGTTTTTCTAACACAAAACACCCGGTTCCCAGAACTCCTCTAACAATTTATGCAGTACTTAAATTATCTTTTGGAAGGTAATTGGTGGTGTCCTGTAGATGTGCAAGAAGGTTTCGGAACTTCTGTATTGGCCCGGTGGGAGGGGTAGGGGGCAAATAATTGCTGATTGATTGGATATTGTTTAACGTCCCGCTCGAGAATATTTCACTCATATGGAGACGTCACCACAGTTTTGTGTATTGCTGAAAAGTTACTACTGGGGCTCTAATATTGTTGGGCAGATATATGTAAATTGGCACTCGGTTAGTTCAATTACACTGATCTTCATTGTACAACGTCTGTTTCGCTATTTCAATGAAAATGACCTGCAGCTAGACCATGTCAACAGTGATTTTCCATGATCATGTGCACATGAGTGAGTATTGGGGTATGTTACAGATCTATGTGAGTGATATTGTACACTGTGTCAGGTTTCTGTTGAAAGGGTAGCGTGCAGTCATCCTTGACGTTGGCCGAGCCTTGTGGAGACCGTTTCCCCCAGGAATGCATAGATTGTCGATCATCTCTCTGTGTCTCTAGTACTTGGTCTAGACAGCTGTTGAAAGTTGGGTGATTGCTCTCCCTTTGGGAAGACGTGCGTGGTATGTGGTGAATTGCGTCGCTTGGGTAGGCTTGCAGCTTGATGTGTGACTTTGACCTTGACCCCCCCTTTCATGGTTAACCTCCAAACCTTGGTGAGATTGTGATCTTTAACCTTGACCCCCACTTTCAAGGTTAACCCCACAACTTTGGGGAGAAAGTGTGACCTTGACCTTTGACACTCTTTTCAAGGTCATTGAAGAATATCATTTGACTACTCCTTGAAGTTCAAGTAACAAGCTTTATGACAGAAAACGTGGGGACCCGGGTTAGAATAGGTCCTCAGTACCCCCTTGCTTGTCGTAAGAGGCGACTAAATGGGGCGGTCCGTCGGATGAGACCGCAAAAACCGAGGTCCCATGTCACAGCAGGTGTTGCACGATAAAGATCACTTCCTGCTCAATGACCATAAGCGCCAAGCATAGGCCTAAATTTTGCAGCCCTTCACCGGCAGTGGTGACGTCTCTATATGAGTGAAATATTTTCGAGAGGGACGTTAAACAATATTCAATCAATCAATCAATTTAACCAGTATTTAGTTTTCATAATGTGTTACCCCTGCTCTGAAGAAAAGCTAAATACGCACAACCCCTGACAGATTAGGGGGCCATTATCTAAACATTAATTACCCGTGAGTATTAACTCGGTTTAATCTGTTAAGTGTAATTAATGGGCTCTCCTAAGATACCAAAATTGATTGCATGCAGATTCCTTTATAGTACCTAAAATTGAATATTTTCATAAAATCTAAGATCTCATTCATATGAAATTTGAAATAATTAGTAATTCATTTTCTATGAATCAATTAAGGACCAATAAGTGATTGCAATAGCAAATTCCATCATTCTTCTTTCTAATGGAACTGTTTTGGGGGAAATATCTTGATTTTCGACAAAGTTATTTCAATTTTTTAAAAGTACCACACGCGCCTCATATTTCATTGATGAAACAGGCAGAAATCACGATAGTCCCAAGGCGAAGTAAATCACCAGTTACGTCAGTTATCTTGCTCCGATCGTTATGTGCATGGGTTATACTAAAGATGAATGAAACGGGCACCAGTTGTGCAAATTTGAAATTATTTGATGGATATTTAGTTGTTCAATGTATAGATGGAAGCAGATTCGTTAATTTAATTTGTATTTGCATTATCATCAATTAACATCGTAGTCGGTCAAGAGGACTTTAGAAATATTTAAAACTATTCATGTGTAGAAACTTAAACAGATTTAAATGTCTTCAGTGATTAGAAAATCTATATATTTGTATAAAGAAGTTTTTAGTAACTCTTTAAGCAACTCATTCATCTGGAGCGTAGCAATAGCTTAGATAACACGCAATTGTTCATTCACCTTGTAGAGGCACCCTCGTCCAAGATGGCAACAGGCAAGTACTCTTCCAAATTACCCGTTGAACTACTGATGGCGTGTATGTGACAAGAAAACTCGCCTCAAAATTGTGTTGCAGATTCGCTTGGGGTTTTTGAAATGTTTATTTCACGGTAAAATTAGAGACACAGGAATCATTCTTATCAACGACTTTCATAAAAATTATGCATAAATAGCTATTCAGGAATCAGCAATAGGGGCAATATACAATCTCATGCATTCAATTTTATAAGGAAGACTAACTACATTGAAAATGGAAATTTCTGATGAAGAAAATAACTTTCTTATTCTAATACAAGCTCTAAAGTTTGCTACTGAAGGACTTAAAGGACACATATTGTGTTTTCAAAGTATACACAATTATATGCATTTTGTCTTCCTTATGCTTATAGAAATTAATTGTAATAGTTCGTTCGCTGAAGTATTGCGATAATTAGCCACAATACGGACTTAAATCTAAGCCCCGAGTTCAAAAAGCCTAGTTAATTAGATAGGTAGTCACGTGGTACAGTGACGTCATATGCGACCTGTTGTAAAAGTAGTGTTAGATATTTTTAAAAACTCGGGTTTTAGGGGCCTAATTTATTTACCATGGATAACATTTATTTCGATGTTGACAAATTGCCCGAGTCTTATATCTTTTAGCCACCAGTGCATACAAATAGCGACCCAAATGTAGCGAGGAAAGCGAGTATGAAATCTGCGAGTAAATAATGTTTACATGGGATCACTGTCTAAACACAATTTGGTAATGCCATTTCTGTAAACAACTGTAATTAGCGTTGTTGCTTTTTGAAAATAAACAGTGCAATTATTATTAAATTTATTTTGGAGAAGTTAGATAGATCTAAATTATGATACGATTATGTATCATTGACAACTAGGCCTACTGTCACGGGTGCATTTCGAAAGAAAAAAAATAATAATAAAAATTATCAAACGTATGGTGAAAATCCCAATACTTTTAAATTATTTTATTCAAGCAATTTTATTAATCATTATATTTTTTTGTTATCACCACGTTGTTACTTAGGAAGTGGTCCAGCGCGGCGTGCTGTTGTTGTAAAGACGTACGTGTTCCTTAAAAAAAAAAAAAAAAATGAAAGCATTACAATTCAATCCAAAGTTGAGAAATATCATATTTTATTATTTATAATTGAAAGTTCAATTATCTTTTATGTTCAAATTTCTTTTTTAAAACTACCAGTTGGTAGACACTGCTAGCGAAGTTCTGCCTATATGTTGTTACAAGGTGAAGTTCAGTTGGTGTGAGTGTGTATTGAATTTGAGAGCAGAACGGAAAGCATAAGCCGTAGGCCTATATGTAACAGTGGGTAGCTTCGATAGAACCATTTTCTCGCAGTTTATCTACGTCTTTGTCCAAGTGCTTGTTTAAAAAAGTACAGGGACAAATTCTACTGGTTTTTTTTTATGGCAAAGTCGTTGTGCCGACAAAAAATATTCACGTCTTCTCCCTCATACCTTCCTTCGAAAATTGGAAAAAAAAACCACAGTCCAAAGCCTCTCTACTGACAGCAAGTACACCCTTAAACGGCACACAACACCCTAATGCAGTGTTATTTACAAGCCGCTAATGTGATAATTGTTTGTTTGTCAATTAAATCTAATCTGTTTATGAAATGGCTAACAACTGTTTTCAAATCTTCTCGCTCGAGGTCGCATATGACGTCACAGATAATGGCGCGTAAAATATCGAAGAAAATATGCATATCGCAAGATTTGAATTTCATCGCTTTCAAACTCGAAAACTACGCAAACTGTTTCATTTAAAACACATGTAAAGTAGTTTTAGGCACGAAGACTTCAAAGAAATGATAGAATATTAATCGAAAGTGAAACACGTCGGTTTTTCATTTATATCAAACAAAACTTCATTACAAATGAGTCATTGAAGACGCTAACAATCTCACCCCATGATCAGAAAACATGAATACATCACACAACTTCCCTTCTCAAAAGATCGATTATGACGGGATTTTTGCTTTTATCTATTTTCTATGGATGTTGGGAAATCTACAATCATCCAGAAATGAGAGCTGCAGAGAAAGGTATCAATTTAGATAGATATTTCAGCTGGTGATATCAAAATAGGTTTTCTTTCATGAAACCCTATGAAAATCTAAAATGCAAAGCATGGTTTACACAATAGTGTTCTAATCTTGGTAGTTAAAGGGAGTTAAAGTCTCTTTGGAGAAAAAAGAAACACATACAGGGGTCCGTGTTTATGGAGCGCCAAATTAACATAAACTCAAATAATTGAAGATATCTTCAATTATTTGAAGATATCATCAATTCATTTGATGCGCGCAACAATAGAATTAAAGATCTCTTCAAATAATTAATGATATTTTCAATTCTGAATTATTGCGCGCATTAAATGAATTGATGATAGCATTAATTCTTCTGCTGAATTGATGCGCGCTTTAATCGAATTAATGATCTCTTCAAATGAATTAATGATATCAACAATTGAATTGATGCGCGCTACAATTCAATTAAAGAGAGCAATAATGGATATAATGCGCGCATTAAACCAATTGATGAGAGCAATAATTGAATTGATGCGCGCATTAATTCATTTGATGAGAGCAATAATGGATTTAATGCGCGCATTAATTCAATTATTGCTCTCTTCAATTGAATTAATGATATCTTTAATTCATTTGAAGAGAGCAATAATTCTTTTAGAGAGAGCAACTAAATAATTAAAGATATCTTCAATTCAACATATCCACAATTGAATTAATGATCTCTTTAATTGAATTGTTGCTCTCTTTAAAAGAATTGATGCGCGCATTAATTCCTTATACAAAAGCATTGTAAATAATTAAAGATATCTTCAATTGAATTAAAGAGAGCATCAAATTATTTATACCGAGCTCTAAATCAATTATTGCGAGGGATATTTCTACGAAATTAATGCTCTCATCAATTGAATTGAAGAGAGCAATAATTGAATTAATGCGCGCATCAAATCTATTATTGCTCTCATTAATTCAATTGATGCTCTCATCAATTGAATTGAAGAGAGCAATAATTGAATTAATGCGCGCATTAAATCAATTATTGCTCTCATTAATTCAATTGATGCTCGCATTAATTCAATTGATGAGAGCAATAATTGAATTGAAGCGCGCATTAATTCATTTGATGAGAGCAATAATTGATTTAATGCGCGCATTAATTCAATTAAAGAGAGCAATAATTGAATTGATGATATCTTCAAATAATTGAAGATATCTTCAATTATTTGAGTTTATGTTAATTTGGCGCTCCATACGTGTTTGCCCAACTATTGCTTGTAGGATTTATGAGATTGATCACTGTTCGTTATCTTCACCTTTCATACATGGGGTCCATGGAATTCGCGGAAACCCCGATAACACCAGGTAATTACTAAAAACCACCACAGAAAGTACCAAAAAAGACAATGTATCATTAAAATACACTTACAGGGTGTTAGATAAGTCTTATAGACACATATTACCAATGTTTCATTCATACTGATAGACAATTGAATGATTTATAGTTAAGTTTTATGTCTAGTATGTTTTTTGGTGGGTGTTTTCGTTAATATCCTTGCGTTTTCAGTGTTTCTGCTAATTCCATGCTCCACATACATGCAGATCAGTGTTCTTCATACTCCAGAATTACTACCTTATTCAAATAGTTTTTCCTCATAAAAATTGTCTAAAATTCCCAAAATTATGTCAAACTTCCCCCTAAGAGATTAAATGATTTAAAAATCTTTATTTATGAAAATAGGATCTTGATAATGAAAATATTCGTTGGTTGGTTGGTTGTATATTGTTTAACATCCCGCTCGAGAAATTTTCACCATATTTAAAACAATTTTGGTACGCAATCCTTTGTGTTTTTAAGCTTTTATATAGACGAAAGTGCACTTGTAGTGAAAAGATTGCCTGTTGGTGTCCAATAAGATGACAATTGCTGTCCATTATTTTTAATAATTTTCATATTTCACAACTGATTTAACACGCAACAGCTTGTTTTGCGTATGATAAGTTTTTAAATCGAGGTAAGGTATTGAAAATGTAGTAGAAAGAAGTTGATGTTACACAGGTTTCAACAGTGTCGTTTAACAAATTCTACGATCGTTATAAAAATCTAGTTTGCCAATACAACCTGTCATTGGGTCAAATTCTGTCTGACGTGTTTCATACCAATTGTTAGTCCGTTTTTGGCACACTGATGCTGACTACAGATTACTCTATTTACCTGATCCTGTTATAGGGCTCACAGCGGATGTAACCAGTAAATAGAGGATTCTTACTCCTCACCTCTGGTATATCCAGGGTTCAGTGTTCGCCTAGTTCTCTATTTTGTATTCCTTATAGGAGATATGAGATTAATCACTGTTCGTTATCTTCATCTTTCATCATACAGTATTCGGCCTAGTGATACCTCGTATTTGTAAATTAGATCATTATAACAATCATATATTTTGCGACATACTGAAAAACGAGGCTGTAACATCAACTTATTTGTCAGTAACCTGCTTATCGCTCTCATGCAGAACATGATGTTGCATATCGAATGGAATCAGTTGAGAGACATAAACACTATATACAGGTGATAATAGAATACTGATACACAGATATTGGAAGTTGGCGATGTAGAAGTATCCGTGTTGGCTGGCCAACTCCACCGTGAGCGAATTTACAATACACCCGTATTTAAGTCATATTCATATTCAGTACTTTAAACGAACACATATATTTTGTACATTTATGATAAACAAGAGGCCCATGAGCCACATAGCTCACCTGACTAACCTTGGCCCTGCAGTTGTTGGTTTGTTGTGATCTATTAAAATATTCTTTATCAATCTTTATTCCAATGAAAATGTTGACCCCATATTGTTGTCCTAACCTAGTCACATAGGGATGTAAAACGTTGATCCCTATTGTGGCCCCACTCTACCCCGAATACCATGATTCTAAAAACTCGAATCTGTACTATGTCAAGAAGCATTCCTTAAAATTTGTTTTTTTTCTAGTGGTTCTAGAAAGAAAGGTGAAGATAACGAACAGTGATCAATTTCATATCTTCTATATGCAATACAGAAAAGAGAGTTAGGCAAACACGGACCCCTGGACACACCAGAGGTGGGATCAGGTGCCTAGGAGGAATAAGCATACACAATTTTAAAAAATATTTTCCCTATATATCCTTAGACGAATTTGACTCCACTTTTTTGGCACACTGTTTTTCCCCTATAATACCTCTAAAACTTCATTGTTATTTCAGATTTCAAACATTTCAGTTGAGCATCATTGAAGAGACATTATTTGTCGAAATGCGCATCTGGTGCATCAAAATTGGTACCGTATAAGTTTTACATTATGACTCCTGGGTCGAGGCCTCTGCTGGTGGACTGTTAGTCCCCGAGGGTCTCTACAGCCCAGTAGCTAAGTACTTCGTTACTAGCTTGAAAATACGGATGTGTATTTAATTGCTGTTATAAAATTTAGAAATTCATTTCAAAATTAAGGATTATCTCCCTCACGCATAGCTCTTATCCTTAGACGAGTTTGACTCCACTTTTTTGGCACACTGTTTTTTCCCTATAATAGCTCTAAAACTTCATTGTTATTCCGGATTTCAAACATTTCGGTTGAGCATCACTGAAGAGACATTATTTGTCGAAATGCGCATCTGGTGCATCAAAATTGGTACCGTATAAGTTTTACATACGCATGTGAAGCTTTGACACCCCCCCCTATTTTTGCCCCACCCTACCCAGGGACCATAATTTTAACAAATTTGAATATGTATTATGTGAGAAAGCTTTCTTGTGAATTTGATCTTTAGTGGCCCATTGGTTCTTGAGAAGGTTTTAAAAGATTTTCCTTATATATTCCCATGTAAAACTTTGATCCACCATAGTGACCACATCCTACCTCCGGGGCCATGATTTGAACAAACTTGAATTAATATTATGTGAGGACGCTTTCTTGTAAATGTAAAGCTTCACTTTTTATAAAATTCTTTTCAGGATGTAGGGTATGCCTGTCCACTTTTCTAAAGGGAATATAATGATAATTGTAAAATTTATAGTGGTAAATTTTCAACCTTCATTAGTTCGGGATAAAGAAGAAAACGTCGCCGAAAGCTCGCCTATTGAATGCGCTCTTTTTTCCCTACCTTCGAGATCAACAATACCTTTCAACAAATTCCGCTTTAAGCGATGTTGTAATAATTATTTTCGTGAATTTCTATGATCTACTTCATGTTATTTTTTCTAAATGATTACATTCAATGCCAAATATATGATAAAAGTAGTAAATCTGTTGTACATGTAATTACATGACAATTGCGAATTTGCTGCCGTCCCCGTACACACTATGACGTTGCTTTAGAAAAAAAGACATTTGAAGATACTTGGTTGCCGTTTTCAGCGTAGAAGTTTTATTTGTTATTCTGAACATATACATGTATAAATAAATTATATACCATTGAATTGAGCAGATTCTAGGCATTAAAGTGTTGTGGAGTTTAAAAACGTAGCATATTTCGGCCAAAAACGTACCATGTTCTTTGAACTGGCACAGTGGTTCTTCAGAGGATTTTAAAAAGACCCAACCCTATTTTGGTATTTTTGTGATTATCTCCCCTTTGAAGATGACATGGTCCTTCATTTGAAAAACTTGAATCCCCTTTACCTAAGGTTTGTTTGATTGAAATTGGCCATATGGCTCTGGAGAAGAAGATGAAAATGTGAAAAGTTTAGGACGATGTCAACGACGCCAACAACAAACAACGGAAAGTTTTGATCAGAAAAGCTTTTGTCACTTGAGCCTTTGGCTCAGGTGAACTAAAATGGGGGGAAAATAAACACTTGCTATGTTGTAGCCTCTCTAAAAAATAAAAAAAAATATATACTCTTACGTTGATCTGGGTTTCAAACTCGTGGTTCATGGGGACTCCTTGAATACCCTCCCATTCAGTTCGGCATCCAGAACTGATCAATGTGTTCTACCTAGGACAAGTGACAATGATCATTCACGAACTCAAAGTCAAATCCAATCATAGGAGTTTCTATAGTTTGGAAACTCTATTGATAAAATATTGTTACATTAGCAATATTCCATTGTCACCTGCATAAGTGAGCACAATCTATATACAATCCATTTCTACACTGGTACAGGCTACTGACAAAATAAGCAAATTCATGTTACAGGGGTTTCAACAGTCTCGTTTTAAATTATTATGTTGTAAATTATATGATCATTATAATAAGCTTGTTACCAAATATAGCCTGTCGATGGGTCAAATGTCTGAAGTGTTAGTTCGTTCTTAAACTGATATGACACCATTCTATTATATTAAACATCTTTGAAACATGGTTTTATTTGATTTAAATTTTTCATGTTGTAGGGGCATGCAAAGTAATGGAGTACAAAGAACCATTCCAGCTGAACTTTGACTTCGAGTTTTACCGATCTCAACATGGACCACTTATTGGACGCCAGTGGCTGTTGAATGACCTTGACTACCTAATGCACTCAACAACCAGAGGTGTTCTGTTGGTCGCCGAAACGGGATATGGAAAATCTGCGATAGTGTCTCACCTTATTTGTCAGAATGATAGACGTCTTCCTGGAAAATGGATATACGAGCGAATTGTATCTTATCATCTGTGCAGACTTGATTCTAAAAGAAGTCTTTCTCCAGGATTGTTTGTAAAAAAAATTTGGCGGGAAGCTTCTCAAGTCACATTGCAAATTTCCATGATACTTTGAAGGCAAATTCGTTTTATGAAGCCTACTTTAAACAAGGTGAATGTCTAAAAGACCCCGAGGGGTGTTTTGATTTTTTAATCATACAATCGTTTACACATCTCCAACAAAAGCAATCAATTTATATCATTGTAATCGATGCTTTAGATGAATGCACAGCTAATTCGGGCCTGAATATACCTACCCTTCTAGAAAGGCGAATGAAAAGATTACCGTCTTTCATTAAATTTTTAATTACCACGAGGAATACAACATCCATAACTTTGAAAATGCGATCCTTACTCCATGTTTACGAGTTAGATAGTCAAAGCCCTAATAATGCAAAAGACATACAAATGGTCATGCGGCACAAAGTTGATAAGATTTCAAGATACAAGTTTGACAATCTGAGGACAAAATTCAAAACTTCTAACATCACACTGATGGTTTCCTCAGCCTCTAAATATGCAAAACATAATATGCTTTATCTACATTACGCATTTGAAGTTTGGATTCAAAATGAGTCTGTACCTTTATCTGAAACACCATCTACGTTTGAAGAATTTTTCCAGTACAATTTAGAGAGGATATTTGGAGAGAATGACGAATTTGATAAGATCAGAGGTATATTTGAAGTGTTGTGTGCTGCAGAAGAACCCATTTCTGACAGGGAAATTCTCCGTATAGCAAGTATTCCAAAGGAAAATCGTATTCAAAGCTGGAAGTTATTTGGAAATGAGATGAGTCACTTCATAAAGCATAGCGATGGGAAGATTTCTATAGCCCATGTAAAGCTGTCACAATTTTTGACAGACAAGAAAAGAAAATATGGAAAATTCTACGTTTCGGAGCAGGAGGGAAACCTCAAATTCGCTACTTTTTGGTTAAGTAAAGTCGAGCAACAGATGTCATTCCACAATATAGATATTGTCCAACTTGCCTTATATGTTTCAAGATCGAAGAACAAATTACAGGAAAACAAATTTTTGTATTATGGCAAAAGATTTAGAAAAGAATTTGACGACGATTTTTTTTCTGCATCGCGGAGCCTTGTCTATTAATTCCTATCGGGCCATGGTCTTGCTGGTAGAAATTTCTGGTCGAGACATTGAAAGAAGAGATAATACTGGAAACTTCTCTTCAGCGTACTTGGCGTCAGCTTTTGGAAACCACAGAACGTTAGTTGCACTGCTCCAGCACGGCGCTAATATTCATTTTGTTAGAAAAGGTCCTGAAATTGTGAAAACGTCCATTGGAGTTGAAGAATTCTGCAAACAATTTGCTCATTGGGAATATAGTCTTCTCAACATTGCTTCACAAAATGGTCATTTGGACGTAGTTTCAATATTATTGAAACGTCGAGTCAATGAATCATATACAAACTCTTTGGGATTAAATTCTTTTCATCTGGCAGCAGAATATGGTCATGTAGAGGTAGTCAGATTATTCCTTCGATACTTTAAAGATACTTTTGATTCTAGTCTTGATCATTCACTTTACCTTTCTGCTAGTAATGGTCATTACAGCGTGGTGGAATTACTTCTCCATCATGGTGGTGTTGATAAATGTTTTCCTTGCAATATGTCTCAATATTGGACTGAATTTCACGAAACTAGAATTCAAGTCATAGATAACATGGACGATTTGCAAAATGTAAACTATGTGTTCAAAGATGACAGGCGCTTCATAAGATGTGAAACTGCGCTAGAAGTATCAATACAAAATGGTCATCACGAGATTGTGAAACTTTTGATCGACAAATTTCCCAGTGGACTGAAGTGTAGAGAATCTGGGGGACGAACACCTCTATTAACAGCCATACGATTTAGGCGATATAAAGCCTTAAAACAAATTTTGCTTCGTGAAAATGCTAGTAATAGTACTTGCTTGTTTAACCGGAATCGTTGGAAAAAACTTGATCTGAATGACAAGGAGCGTAATGAATATCTAGAAAACCAATGTCCTTTCAATTCTACTATTTCTCATTTTTGTGTTATGTACGGGGACTTCAAAACAACAAAACTTTTGCAAACCTACGGTCTCATCAATTGGTCTGAAAGAAACCTAAATGGTGATACGCCATTACATGTAGCCTCATGCAGAGGTCACATCAAGACAATAAAGTTGTATGAGCAAAATCATGAAGGTGAATTATCGAATGTCAGATCCAGGAACGGATCAACACTTATACATTCAGCAGCTACCTGTCACAGATATAGACTCTTATCCTATTTGTTGGAGAAACAACACGATAATGTTTTTGACGACATGAAAATGGGAATTTCTCATTATTTAGCAAAGACTGGATCACTTGGAGTAAAAGAAAGGAACGAGTTATTAAACATTGAAAATATTGTGAAAGAGAGAATTATCAGGGAAATATTTTTTGTGGATGTTTACAACAGAACACCGTTACATTATGCTGCAGTTCATGGAAACGTGGATTATCTCGCTTTTTTAATTTCCATACGCTTAGAACGCACCGCATGGACGCGCATCTTAAATATGGCCGATTACACAAGCAGAATCGTCATTGAGCTAGCTTTTGCAAACGTTCCATTGTATGGTAGACGGAAAACGATGAATTATGAATCAGTAAGCATGAAGCCTCACGAGAAATTCATTTTCAGTCTGCTAGGAAATCTTACATCTTCAATACATTACATGCTGGCAAATTACCATAGATTTGTTGAAATGGCAGCCGAAAGAAATAGTGCATACCTCATGGGTATTCTTCACCATTTTTTTCAGTCTAATAATTATCCAACACTGGAAGTTTGGAATTATCTACTGTCGCACGATGCGATATATCCAATTATGTTTAGCTTTATTCCGAAGTTGAAATACATATGCAATCGTGATAAAAACAATATTTTGCATAAAATTATGCAGGATGAAAAAAGAATATTATGGGTACACGAAGAAACATTTTTTAAGTTTGACAAATTATTTCTATTAAACTGGGAAAATATACTTAAGTGTTTAGATAAGAATGGTCACAATTTACTACACAGGGCAATAATGGGAGGTAACTATGCTGCATTTATCTATCTTCTGAACAATGGAGTTCCTTTGAATGGAGATTCCAGGGATGGAAAATATTTGTTACA
Organism: Ostrea edulis; assembly: GCF_947568905.1. Classification (NCBI taxonomy): domain Eukaryota; kingdom Metazoa; phylum Mollusca; class Bivalvia; order Ostreida; family Ostreidae; genus Ostrea; species Ostrea edulis. The sequence continues at coordinate 85,454,370 of NC_079169.1, forward strand.
GTTGGTTGTAGAAAGTGCTCCAGCATTTGGAAGTGAAAATTTAAGGATTCGTTTTATGTTCCCTGGACTTGGGAGTCATACTGTACGAAGTGAAGCTGCATGGGATTTGGATTCGATATACAACGAAGTATATAATTATAACAGAATTGCAGAGGTAATTCTAAGAAAATCTCCCAAATTAGATATCAACAGAGAATTCTTTTGTAGGAAACAAGATAAAAATTTAAGCCTTGTTCATCTGATTGCTGCTAAGGGACTTACGAGTGTGATATCTGAAATCAAACATAGATATGGAGATGACACATTAGAATGCAAGAATCAAAATACTATAACTTCTTCCCAAATACTTTATTTCTATGGGTACACGATTAAAACAATGGTGAATTCACACCATCATGGTAGTATACGTATAGAGAACGATAATGCATTTACTGCACTTGTTATGAAGTATATTTTTGATTACAAGACGTTTATATATCCTAAACGCTCCGTGGCCAGAAAATGCAACGGTGTAATGCGAAACTGGAGAAATATTGAGAGAATGCACCTTTGTACCGACAAACTGGAGGCGGAATTACTGAAGCTGTTTCAACAATACGTCAAATTGGCCGGTGCGAAATCTGTAGATGATATTATTGGTGAATTGAAACACATGAAATTCCATAAAATATATTCAACGGCTGAAATAGAGCATAAAATGAAATGGTTCGAAAGATATCTACACAAACTGTCCCGAAGTTTGCAAAGTCGAAATCAAAATGTACGTGAACGTATAAAGGCCTTCCAAATTTTCCAAAACTCCTTGTGGAAAAGTGACTGTATAAAATCAAAATTAACTTCTCGGAACACAAGTTTAGCATGTCTAGAACGACTTCACCAGATACATAGTCAGAAGGTAATAACCAAATACGAGAACCAAGAGATAAGCATTCGTTTGTCTTTTCTTTCTTTCTTTTTATACGAAGGAGATATTCCTATGCCTTTCCAAGAGTACCAAAGCGAATATCAACCAGATTTATTCATCATGTTTCTTAATCGTGGCACACTGCATTCTGATCGGCATTTTGGATTTCAAAATACACCACAGTACGACTTTTGGAATGTCCTCAAACTACCAAAGAATAATGCGTTCAGTATTATGGTACAAAAAATTAGCAGCTCTACGGTTGAGGATATTAGTTCATGGAGGAGCTCTTATAGATCCTTTACTGGTGATGTTTCAAAAAATGTAAACATTTTGCAAAACACATCATACGTTCAGAACTATCTGAAGAAATATGAAAACATCATTGGTATACCTAATGAATGATAAGACAATCTCAGGGAGAAGTAATTATGATAGTTTTAAATCAATAGTTGCCACATTGTTTGTCCATCCAATATAAGATTTTTTTGTGTTTTCAGGGCTCCGTTTTCGGCCTACTTACAATTTGGTATTTTTACAGTTCGTTTTCACTTTTTCATCGCTTTTTTCATTTAGCTTTACATTTATATCTGGCGGAGGTATATGTTACAATTGTATTGTCCTATCATAATATTGTCCAATCATAATTACTTTTCCCTAAAAAATTTTCATACAAATTTTGTAAACCTCTGTTGAAGGGTATTGTATATTATTCGAAAGGATTATACACATCGTATCATATGCATTTGTACAAATGTGTCTCGATCTTATTCATGTTGTTGATACCATTGACTTATATGCATTTGTTTTATAAAAGATTTGATTTATTAAAATTCACAATTCAATCATTATTGTCATAAAATGGTCATATACAGATAGTTAAAAAAAATAATTGATATACATAGCTTGAAATATTGTTATATTAATATACATGTATATAATAAAATAGTAATTGATTTCAACATATTAGGAGTAGGCAACAGACAGAGCCTATATAAACCTTATCTCAAGACAATCTATTAATCTAGTTTCCACGCTGCAGGTTGTATATCATCATTGATTTATTTACACAATGTATAAACTTCAGAAGAGGTGTCATTTCTTATACGTCAAATAGCTATATATATCCCATTTCCATTCTCAATTACCATTATGATCGTGTAGCATTTGATAGCGTAGCGAGAATTCCATTGTCATTGAAAGCAAGTTTTTTTTTTTTACTTGCCTAGATGGTAGAGCGTTCTAGCACACTCACTACATGCTGTTAGGGTAAATTTGGTTCTGCAGGTAGTGAGGGTAGGGGCGGAAAGTTGGTATCCAAATATAGTGAACTCGCGACCTGCAGAACAAATCTCCTAGCAGCGTGTGACCAACGTCCATGACCACTCAACCATCAAAGAAATTTAAATGCATTATCTTCTATGATCTTCTTAGTTAAGAGTAAAATATTAGACCGGATTTAGTTTAAATCTTTGCAAAAATCGTCCATATTCATTCTAGTTTCCATGTATGGTTTTAGGCCAAACAAATGCAACAGATTGTTTTCCACACATCGCAATGCCTTTAGAATGTGGATATAGGAAGAAAACTTTAGTAGATGTATTACTACGATGTACATGTAGCACGAAGCATACGCAAGAGCTTGTTCTGCGTATGGTCAGTTTTTAAATCGAGGCAAGCTACTGACAAACACGTTGATGCTACAGGGGTTTCAACAGTCTCGATTGAAGTCAGCATTTCGCAAATTCTATGGTCGTTGTAATGATCTATGTGGCCTATCATTGAGTCAAATGCTGTCTGTCGTGTTTCATACCGATTGTTAGACCGTTCTTGGCACACTGATTTTGACTACGGATAACTCCGTTTACCTGATCAAGACAGAGGGCTCACGGCGGGTGTGACCGGTCGACAGGGGATGCTTACTCCTCCTAGACACCTGATCCCACCTCTGGTTTGTCCAGGGGTCCGTGTTTGCCCAACTATCTATTTTGTATTGCTTATGAGATTGATCACTGTTCGTTATCTTCACCTTTCATGAGTTAGATTAATTGCCCGTCCCCAGCTTAGGAGTTAATAACTCTTAAATCATGGATGCATGTTGAAACCCCTGTACCATCAACGTGTTTGTCAGTAGTTTGCCTCGATTTAAAAACTGACCATACGCAGAACAAGCTCTTGCGTATGCTTTCTCCACTTGACATAAAGTGTATGTGTACCAAGTTTGATGGTCCTAGCCCCAACAGTTCGGTCTGTATATTGCCTACAAGGTTTTTCTACTAAATGATATTGCGACTTTGACCTTGAAAAATAATAGGCATATTCCTCTCATCATGGTGATCAAATGTACCAAGTTGTAATATTCTGGATTTTACGGTTCTGTTTGTATACTGCCTACAAGGTTTTCCTACTAAGTGACACTGCGACCTGACTTTTAATCTTCAAAAACAAAAGACCTTTTCCACTTAGCATGAGGAGTATGTGTACCAAGTTTGACAGTCTTAGCCCTGATAGTGCAGTCTGTATTCTGCCTACAAGGTTTACCTATTAACTGATACTACAACCTTGACCTTTGACCGCTGACCTGGAAAAATAAAACGCATCTTTCTCTCATCTCAGGTATCTGAATTTTAATCAGTTAATAGATATTTTAATAGGAAAAAAAAAACCTATATCTATCTATACATGTATATAAATACACCAGGTGTGCAACGATATTTTGCCCCCTTCTCGATTCGACTCCGATTTTATCATTGAATTCGCCGATACAAAGCCACTCTCAGACACGGTTAAGCTCCTTCTCATCCGTCGCTTCAGAAGTCTAAACTCCATCGCAACAATCCAATAACGGACATATTTAACGATATTTTGAACATTCCCACGAAGGCCCGACACCAACGTTGGGTATGTCGATAGTTGAGTCTAGTCACATGTAAACATAGACAGGGCTCATGATGGAAAGTTAAAACTTTACTCAGTTTTTTGAAAATTAGAGTTGTTGCTACGTTTTACACGAATCAATACATCATACTGTCATATCTAAGTACTGTAATTTTTTGTACCAAATCGTTATCTATGCCCCTATAAAGGACGTGGTGATCATAAATTGGGTTGGGTCAATTGCAAGTACTATATGTCGAATTGTATGAATCCAAACATTTTTGTAGACACTAGCTTTCTTTAGTTTAACTTAGAAGTTATGTTTTTCCCCATTTGTTTAGTTTCCACGTGTGTAATTTTGCCCATATGTATTGTTTTAGGTTTCTTATTCAATATGCTAACTATGGAGTGAATTTGAAAATGTCCTAGTCATTAAATGAGCGGATCCACAATCATTAATTCATCTCAAGGAGAATGGGATAATTAAATATGGTAATCAGTGCGAAAATGAATTCAGACCCAGTGAAAGTCCTTATAATGAAAGGTGAAGATAACGAACAGTGATCAATCTCATAACTCCTATAAAGGTGAAGATAACGAACAGTGATCAATCTCATAACTCCTATAAAGGTGAAGATAACGAACAGTGATCAATCTCATAACTCCTATAAAGGTGAAGATAACAAACAGTGATCAATCTCCTAACTCCTATAAAGGTGAAGATAACAAACAGTGATCTATCTCCTAACTCCTATAAAGGTGAAGATAACGAACAGTGATCAATCTCATAACTCCTATAAAGGTGAAGATAACGAACAGTGATCAATCTCATAACTCCTATAAAGGTGAAGATAACGAACAGTGATCAATCTCATAACTCCTATAAAGGTGAAGATAACGAACAGTGATCAATCTCATAACTCCAACAAACAATTACAAAATAGAGAATTTGGCAAACACGGACCCCTGAATATACCAGAACACTGAAAAAAAAATACCTAGTTAATTTAACTAGGATGCCTCGTAAAGACTTGCTCATGACTAGTAAGTAATGTATTTACTAAGCAAGATAGTCATGTAACTAGAATCCTGATTACAGGTTCAAGCAATTCCACAGAAGATATATCCCCCATCGCAATCAAGATTGACCAGAAGATCATGTCGACTTTTAACTTCAGATTAAAGTTCTTGATGTTATCTTCTGTATTCAAATTTTTGAAGGATTAACAGGGCGATTTTACTTGTCCTATCAGTTAAATTACTAGAATGCTAGTAATTTTGGCAATGGAATACAGGAATGGAAAATTAGTAAATCTACTGAATGCATACTAATATTTACTATTGACTGAAGTAATGTTTTACTGTCTGATTAGTTAATTTACTAGTTAACAAATAGTAAACTAGTAAAAACCTAGTAAAAACTACTTTTAAATTGGTGATTGTATGGACAGTAGTTTTACTAGTTTGCTTAGTGTATTTTACTAGTGTTTTTTTCTTCAGTAAAGTGGGATCAAGTACCTAGGAGGAGTAAGCATCCCCTGTCGACCGGTCACACCAGCCGTGAGCCCTATATCTTGATCAGGTAAACGGGTTTAACCGTAGTCAAGATCAGTTTGTCAAAAACGGCCTAACAATGCACTGTGAATAAATTTCCATGGAGTAAGAAAAGACAAACGAAGGTAAACATAGTGGACAAATCCATAAAACAAAGGATTATCAGCCTACAAAGTAAAAAAAAAAAAAAAAATAAAGGAGAAAAGGGTTAACAACCACCGGTCCTCTGTCAAAACCAGTAAAACATTGCCAGTAGCTACATATTTCAATGACAATGATCCTGATTGGATGACAGAGGTGAGATTTCGAGAGAAAGTAAATGGGGAAAGTTTTAGATGCACTGGTTGAAATCTCAATGTATCAACGAATCCACTGACTTCACCAGGATTAGTACAGGTTAAAACTTTTAAGGATTTTAAAGTACAACTATTCATGTTTTCAACACAAAAGCTGTATTTTCCATTTTATTTCTGTTTACTATAGTTTTACACGCTAATTTACTAGATATTATGAAAGGTGAATGTTCCAAACAGTAATCAATCTATATAGCCTAGAAGGAATACAAAATAGAGAGTTGGAAAACACTGTCCCCTGGAGATACTAGAGGTGGGATCAAGTATCTAGGAGAAGTAAGCATCCCCTGTCGACCGGTCACACCCGCTGTGAGCCCTATATCTTGATACTGTTTACAGGACTGCGTTCTAGTCTAGTTTTCAAACGTTTTGCATGAGCCCGCTATGGCAGACTAATCCAAATGAGATTTGGCCATTATCAGGCAAAACCCTCTCATCAGGTGTAGTTTTGAAATATTCTTAATTGTATATTTCATCTTTCTGTTTAAGAGTAATACGGGTATATTTGATGATAATTTGACTTTCTAGGCTGCTGATCCTGTTTCAAGAGTTGGTCCATATTGTTCACTTTCCTTTGTGTTTTTGACTCTATGTCAATTGATCAGATAACTGTAGTTATCGGTTTTACAGGGGGGGGGGGGACATGGTAACTGCGATCCGTGACAGGACTGCTAATCAAAACTCTCTGTGTGAGCTACCATCAGTAACTTGAACTTTCTACAACATCGGTAAAGACAGCGCCCTAAAGGCACATCAGTCCAAATATCCAGCCGAGCCGAATCTCAGACGAGATTAGATCTGTAAAATTAAATGTCAACTGGTCTTTTCTATGCCAAATAATGTATATACGGTAGAAATTCAGCATTCCCATTACTGCACTGTAGCCGGGTCATTTGATAAGTTGATACTTAGCGCGTTGTCGTGTATTAGTATTCTATGAGTATGGAGCGCCAAATTAACATAAACTCAAATAATTGAAGATATCATCAATTCAATTATTGCTCTCTTTAATTGAATTAATGCGCGCATTAAATCAATTATTGCTCTCATCAAATGAATTAATGCGCGCTTCAATTCAATTATTGCTCTCATCAATTGAATTAATGCGCGCATCAATTGAATTAATGAGAGCAATAATAGATTTGATTCGCGTATTAATTCAATTATTGCTCTCTTCAATTCAATTGATGAGAGCATCAATTTCGTAGAAATATTGCTCGCAATAATTGATTTAGAGCTCGGTATAAATAATTTGATGATCTCTTTAATTCAATTGAAGATATCTTTAATTATTTACAATGCTTTTGTATAAGGGATTAATGCGCGCATCAATTCTTTTAAAGAGAGCAACAATTCAATTAAAGAGATCATTAATTCAATTGTGGATATGTTGAATTGAAGATATCTTTAATTATATAGTTGCTCTCTCTAAAAGAATTATTGCTCTCTTCAAATGAATTAAATATATCATTAATTCAATTGAAGAGAGCAATAATTGAATTAATGCGCGCATTAAATCCATTATTGCTCTCATCAAATGAATTAATGCGCGCATCAATTCAATTATTGCTCTCATCAATTGATTTAATGCGCGCATTATATCAAGTATTGCTCTCTTCAATTGAATTGTAGCGCGCATCAATTCAATTGTTGATATCATTAATTCATTTGAAGAGATCATTAATTCAATTAAAGCGCGCATCAGAATTAATGCTATCATCAATTCATTTAATGCGCGCAATAATTCAGAATTGAAGATATTAATTATTTGAAGAGATCTTTAATTAAATTGTTGCGCGCATCAAATGAATTGATGATATCTTCAAATAATTGAAGATATCTTCAATTATTTGAGTTTATGTTAATTTGGCGCTCCATATATGAGTGTATTCTATTTCTTTTGGTCCGCCGGCGTACGCCGAATACACCAGTTTCAGACGGCCGATGAGTTTCTCGCCGCTTTATTAAAAATGGTGAGAAGCACAAGTAAATGCGAGTTTCAGTATAAATATATAGATGTAAATATCATTTACTATGCAAATATTTAATAATGTTGAAAGATAACGAAACATAAAGAATTGGAATGATCGGATTTTAATTTATTTTTAATTGTGTCAAAACAGAATCCATGATTAATTTACAAATATGTATCTATCGTTTTCATTCTTTCTGTGAGTTTTGTCAAGGATTTGGATGATTTGAATATGTTATGAAAGTTACAAAAACGATAACAATGTATTCCAACATTTTTTCCCGCTGGTTTGTTTCATTTGTCAGTGTCCCGCTTTGTACCGGTGCATTTTGATCGGGCTCGCGATTCCAATAACCTGTATAAGCAACCAGTTGGCAGACAGACGAGATCGAGAAGTCACGATGTGGCATGGATGACGATTAGTTTGTGTTAACAATGGATAGTTCAGGTCCGAAGAGACCAATCAGAATTGATGAAGTCAATGACTTTTATACTTACATCGCCACGGTAAGAAAAGACGATGCACTTCGCTTTTAGCTGGGTGAACTCGCCCAGAAAATGTTTTGCGTCGTGTTAGATTACGGGCACCTGTGTGGCTGTGGTTAGCCTAGATGGCAAGGTCTATAGATCTAATGAAAGCTTGCCGATGTTGAAATAATTGTCTGAGGCTGACAATTGCTGCCTCAAAAGATTTATTGGGGAATTCAGCATAGTGTACTTTTTCAAGTTTTTTTTTAGGAAGAGAGAAAATGCAACGGACCAGACCGGGATTCGAACCCAGGCCCCCTGAATCTCTAGTCGGGTGCTCTACCAACTAAGCTATCTGGCCACCGGCGATCGAACTCGGCTGACCGCTACATAATCAATTTGTATTTTTATACTTTGACTTCCATTAAGATAGCAGATATTGGTTGCACATGTCTCCTAACAAACTGCATGTGCACATAAAGAAATGGGAAAGAGTCCATGAATGGACAGATGGGTAACTTTTGAGTGGGATAGGGGTTATGTACATTCAGTTTCAAACTATTGGATTGAGGGGGTAGTCTGGCCGAGAGGGCATGGGAATAAGCTTCATAGGGACAATATTGGAAAATGTTGTGAATCAGAATTGATACAAATTTTAACTTCTTACCAACTACATTCAACATTTAAGATACATATTAGTGCAGAGCTTAATATCCTTGCATGCGGGTCCTAATTTAACATTGACTGTTTTACAAATAGTATCTGCATACATGTGTTGTTACTTAAAATCTACTACATCTTGTCTAATAGGATGAATAAAGTTTGCTTATCTTAATGAATTATAAGAACATAATAAACACATACTGGTGCAATAATAGTTTTTGTTTCATTTCCAGAATACGATAGTATTTATATCCAACATAAAGATTGGAGCATATGTACCTCTAATCACGATATTGTTTTTCTACCTGCAATGTCATATTTTTTATTTAAGTACGTTTCCCAAAATAACAGTTTTTCGATGTAAAATTCTCAATTGAAAAAGGTACCGGATCTCAAGTCAATTAAGCTCTGTAGTGTATGTATTTTATGTGTGTGACATATTTATATGTTTAATTATAACTTGGATTCATATAAGAAAGTATGTTAAGAAAAATTGAGATAAAAAGATCATTATTGTTTGAAAGTATGTTTGGAAAAAATATCCCCCATCAGATATTATCGAGTATGGTTACAAAATGAATTTGACATCACAGATGACTATCAGATGGCAGTATGCAGCTAACAGTGATAGGAAGCAATAGGAACATATGGAATTCTATAGTACTGTTTGAATAATAAATAGAATAATCCCATTTATATCGAAATAGAAAATAAAAACATTGTCCTTTGATGAGCAGGGCTCGAAATTAACATATGCCTGTCAGTCCCTGACCGGTTAAAAGTCTGGCAGACAGACTGATATTTGTTTTAGTTAGTCCGATGGGACTGGTCAATTTTCTAAAACGTCATTTTGAAAAACTTATCGCATCTTAGACATGCCTTTCAAGTTTGGGATTCCTCTTTAGATATCAGACGAACCTGATTAGTGTTGCAATATTGTCTAAGAGGCATATCAAGTTAAATCCTATTATTTTATTTGAATAACATTAACGAAATATGTTTAATTATTTCTGTAAAACCCTGGTGGACTGGTAAAAAAATTTGTGGACTTGTTGAAAATAAACCCTATCAGTCTGGCTGGACTGGTGACAAAAAGTTAGTTTCATGCCCTGTTAAGCTGATGTTTACAAGAAAATGTTGACCAAGAATTATTTCTATGTGTTCTTTTTATATTATGAAATATATCAAAATTTACTAGTTAGATTACAACTGTGCTCTGGAAGTCCATAAAGAAATAACCTGTTTAACTTTAATCCCTAGGTATTCCCATGTATATTACGTTTCCCTTTGTTATATGTACCTTGAGAATTTTTCACTCATTCTGAGGCATTACAAACTGTATGTGAAGTACCACAAATTATACCTATGTTTGGTGCCCATAGCTATGAGGATTCTTTAAAGTGCTAATGTCTGCTGTACATCTTAAAGGGACTGGTTCACGATATTTGAAAAAAATTATTTTGCATTTTTGATGTTAAAGTTTAAAAAGTTTGTCTCATTTAATGTTGACAACCAAAATTTTGACCATCTGAATGCAAAAATAAAAGCAATATTTTAGCCTTAAATCTGCGTTGTGTAAACAAAGACTCAAGTCTTTTGATGTATACAAACTAACCAGTGAAATATTGATTTTGTAATATAAAGCATCTTAATTTTGCATAGTCACAAATTTTAACTTTTAGATGACACATTTTAACCAAAGAATGCTTAAAATGTGAAAGATACATATGTATAATAAACTTAGATCGATATCCATTTCTTTTGAAAATTTCGTAAACAATAACTTTCCGCAATCTTTGTTTACAAAACAAATTACAAACTCTCTAAAGCTTCTGTTATAATGTATCACCTTAATTTTTATGTGAACTCTTCTAAACACATTTGACAGTGGATTCTGAACATTGAAGGTGAAAAACAAAATTTTGGGAAAATCGTGAATCAGTCCCTTTAAGGTCATATCTAAAAGAACCGTGGCTCGTTTTGAAATGTGAGCATTTGGTGAAGGAGCAATAACTATCTATATTTTATGCCTCTCTTGAAAAGTGTGCATAACTGCATATTGGTTTGCATGTATCGGTTGGTTGGTCAATCAACCATTGTCCACTAAATGTCTCTTAAACCCTTTGTTTAACAGATGTCAAACTTGTACTGATATCCCTTAAGAATAGATGACCCCTGTTGATTTTGAGGTCACAACGTCAAAGGTTAATCTGCTCTAGCCATAGGAAAATGTTGTCCAATCAATATTTTGAGAACCCTTTGCTTGGCAGACATGAAGTATATGGCCATTATTAATTTTGAGGTTACAAGGTCAAGTCAAACAACTATTGTCCAATCAATATCTTGAGAACTGACATCAAACTTTGTACACTGATTCTACCTGAAGAGTAGATGACCCCTATTGATTTTGAGGTCAATGATCAAGGGTCAAACTACTCTAGACATGGGAAGGTATTGTCCTATCAATATCTTAAGATCCCTTTTACTCACTTGATACACTTAAGATCCCTTTTACTCACTTGATACACTTAAGATCCCTTTTACTCGCTTGATACACTGGTTCCTCCTAAGAAGCAGATGACCCTTAATAATTCTTAAATTTCTTAACAGATTGACTGGACAGAAAAATGGCTGATAGCACTCATCATGTTCCATGTAACCTGCTTCTTCTTGGTCATTGTGACCCGCAGAAGTGGGTTCATCCAGGCTATCATATTCATAACCTTACGTGAGTATTGTGTGTGTGTGTAAACTTCTGCTATGTAATACCATTTGAGTAGAAATTAACATTTACAGTATAATGGTTCACTTTAATACATGTGATGTGTTATAATTTATCTTGCATTACAGTTCTGTCTGTGTACTTCGCTGAGAATTTAAATGAACTGGCAGCTAAACATTGGCAGTAAGTTTATTTATTAATGATATTTTCATTTCTGTAATGTTTGAAATGTAATACCTCTGGTGCTCAACTAATTACTCAGCTAGATCAGGCAATTAAAATGTGAAGATTAAAACCTTGTATCTTCAAAGATGTGTATGAATTCAATTATTATTCCATTTTTGAGCATGTTGACTCATTTTAAGGGTCCCCATCAGTTATAGGTCCTCATTTGTTGGTTGTGTTTACAGCTGGAAGTTAATTACATTGACAATGATTTACATTATAAATAAAATTTCTTTACAAGATGGACAGGCAGGGATTGACAGATCATTCACTATAATTAACAATGAGAACACTTTTAATTGGAAATATCCTGTATATAATTTTCTGTAGATACAATTGTTGGACTTTCATATTTTTATATCGTGTATTTTGAATGTTTTCAGACTGTTTTCCACAGAGCAGTACTTTGACAGCAGTGGGTTGTTCTTTTCTACTGTGTACTCCACACCAGTACTCTTCAACTGTTTGCTTCTGTTGGTAAGAATGGAAAGTTTGCTGTAAAAACAGTCAATTTGATGGGGGCTGCAAACTTTTTGCTTTCATAGTATGGACACTCATACATGCATTAATGTACATGTATGTTCAATTATAGTTCCTTGTACATAGTAAAAAAAAAAAAAAACTGCTTCAATTTTCATCATCTTCCCAGCCATTTTCAAAGCATAGAAATGCATCTTAGCTGCTTTCCAAACACATACTATAGAGGATAATTTCAGAAAATGGAGAAAAAATAAATAAAACCCACTGTCATTTAACCATAATTTATAAAATTCATGTCTGATGAAAACAAAAACCCCAGCAATATACATTTCTTGAAATCTGCTGAGGATATTGGCAATTCACAAATAAAACTCGTGTTGTCTTAGTGATGAATTTTGATGTTTTTGTAGTTTATCTGGATGTCGAATTTAGGAGCAGCCCTGTCTGACATGAGGCAGATGAAGATAAACGCAAGGAGAAAAGCGGAAGAGAAGAGAAAGGAAAAGAAAGAAGACTAAATCTTAGGACTTTTTTATTTAGTTCATTGTAAAACAGTGGGCTTAAAAAGGACTCAAAACATGTAAACTTTGATAAGGAAACAAAATGTGTACATTCACATTTACTGAAAGAATGATGAAACCCAATCCCAGTCAGACTGAGATACTTGTTAGTGGGTTGCCTTACATCGTTTTGGAGTGACATGCTATAGTTTGGAGCAGATAAGATGTGTTGGTTTTTTTCTAGGCTGAGATTGATGGATAAACATTTTTACGTGTAACAGTGTCTATATAATATAAAGATAATGGTGAATGAAGTATGGCATATTTTGTTCTTACAGCTGTATGTGTGATTCTCAGAGTGACTTATTATGAAAGGATGTGTCTGGCAGAATTGAAGTTTGTTGACTGCTTTATAAATAGGGATGTATGGATATACATATACACTCTCTGAGGGTTGACATTTTCCAAAGACAATGCTACACTGTAAGAATTCCAGTCTTGAGATATATGTGTATTCCATTCTTGTAATAGTGCAATAAAATTTGATGTCATCTTTTATTTTCTCTTCAATAGATTTCTTGTTTAAGGTTTGGTTTGAAATGATTAATAAGGCAGTCAGTGTTTTGTTACCTTTGAATATTGAAATCCACACAGCTTAAGAATGTTTGCATTTTGATTTGGCTGAGTGTGGCCCTGCTACTCTTGAAAAGAATTTGTTTTGATTAGTTTTCTGTATCCCATATCAAAATTTGATCTCCTACTGTGGCCCTACCATATCCTTGAGGCCCCTGAATTGAACAAACTTGAATTTGCACTATTTGAAGATGCTTGCATAATAATATATTAACTAATTGTGGTCTCGCCGTTCTTGAGAAGATTTTTAAGGATGTTTTCCTATATATTCCTATATGAAACTTTCATCCCTTGTTGTGACCCCATCACTACCTCCTGGGGGTCACAATTTGAACCTACAATAGGTCAGGAAGCTGCCGTGTAAGTTTCAACTTTTCTGGCCCAGTGGTTCTCTAAATGACCCCACCCTATTTTTGCATTTTCGTTATTATCTCTCCTTTATTGGAAGCATGGTCCTTCCTTTAAACAACTTGAATCCTTTACCCCAGGAAGATTTGTGTGATAAGTTTGATTGTAATTGGCCCAGTGGCTCTGAAGAAGTTGAAAATAATAAAATATAATGAATGCCAAATATAAAAGTGATCAGAATAGTTCACTTGAGAACCATTGGGCCAAAGAAGTTTATATTAACATGAAAGCTTCCCGACATAGAGCAGATTCAAGTTTGTAAAAATCATGCCCCCAGGGGTAGACTGGGGCCACAATAGAGATCGAAGTTTTGCATGCGAATATGTATGGAAAATCTTAAAGATATGGGCCAATGTGAGTGGTGTGGCCCATCGGCCTCTTGTTGGGTATGTAGGAGTATACAGTACAAAATGAAGTTTGTTAATGAGCATCAGGGCAAGTAATAGAATGACACATTAATAATAGAAAGATACATTAATGATTGAAATGTACATGTATCTCATCCTCTGTAAAGTCGGTGGAAATATTCCCTTGCTGTTGGTTAAGGATTTTGACAAAGCGATGCAGCATGAATCAATAAAACTGCAGAACAATAAAAGTTGGGTATTATAATGTTAAAACCACTGATAGAAAACCTGAATATGGAATGTATAGCCCGTATATCCGAACAGAAGATAAACGGAAGTTAGACAGTACATGTGTACTTCCTAACATAGGTTCAGATTTTAAATCGAGGCTGGTTACTTACAAACAAGTTGATGTTACAGGAGTTTAATTCAACAGTTTCATTAAAAGTCAGCATTTCGCAAATTCTGTGGTCGTTAAAATAATCTAGTTTGCCAATACAACCTGTCAAAATGCTGTCTGATGTGTTTCACGCCAACTGTAAGGCCATTCTTTACACACTGATTTTGACTGCAGATTACCCCATTTACCTGGCTTGGATGAGAGCATGTTTTCATAGTCTGCTTTAAATCATACTCGTACTCAAAAGTAAAGGTTATTAAACTTTTTATGCCATCGAAGAGCGGGGGAATATTGTTTTTGTCCTGTCTGTCATTCTGTCTGAAACTTTAACCTTGCTAATAACTTTTGAACAGTAAGTGCTAGAGCTTTGATATTTCACATGAGTATTCCTTGTGACAAGACCTTTCCGTGGGTACTAAAACTTTTGATCTTGGCATTTGATCTACTTTTAAAAAAATTTGACATTGGTCTTAACTTTTAAATGGTAAATATTAGAGCTTTCATATTGCACATGAACATTTCTTGTGACAAGATCTTTCTACTGGTACCAAGACATTTGTCCTTGTGACCTTGGCCATCTTTGGTATTGGTCATTATTGTGGGCTTTATGTTTCACAAACACATCTTGTTAAATATTATTTTTACACTCAAATGGAGTACATGATCAAGATTTTTCGAGTATATTTCGGAGCTTGCTCAGAGTTGTACTCAAAACAAACGTGGCTGAGTTTGAGTATGTGTTCAGTAAAAGTTTTATTGCCTCCAGGCCTGATCGAGATATAGGGCTCACGGTAGGTGTAACCGGTGGACACGGGATGCTTATTCCTAGGCACCTGTTCAAACCTCTGTGTTTGCCCAACTCTTGATTTTGTATTCTTTATAGGAGTTATGAGACTGATCACTTTGTTATCTTCACCTTATCATTTGAATAAAGTGCATTTACAAACTGCTGTAATAATGACTGTCTCTTGTTCTGCCAATGAAAACAATGTTTCAGTAGTATCTGAACAAGTATTGAAAATGATTCTGTTGTTATAGAGTCCACTCTATTTACAGGTACAGCAGCTCTCCTATCTTCAGAATGCATTACTGCGAGTCTTTTTTTTCCCAGGATGGTTGCGATATTCAAGACAGCAACATGCCTATTGCCATATACCTCATTGTTAAGTTTGTACACTTCTCCAAGGTCAGAATTTCAAATCCTGGTCTGTAATGCCGACATGAAAGTAAACGATGCCCCTCTTGAGGTTCATCCCATTTGGGATATATTTGAAATATCACATACCTCCACACTTTCTACACACAATGCATTACATACCAGGCAACAGTTGAAATGTTGTGCGACCTTTTGATGAACAAGGCGATTTCTATGTACCCTTCATACTTTGTTTGCAAGGAAAGAGGGGGAAAATAAAAAGGTACCTACATGATACATAACAGAAAAAAGGGATATTTATTGAATAAGAAATTTATTGCTAAATTCCATAAATAAGTCATCACCTGGGATATCATCACTAGACAGTTTCTATCACAGAAAAACTGAGGACTGTTTAGTCCCCTATGGACATTTCATTTGTTGGGGTTCTTGTCGTGTATTACATGTCTTTATAGTAATCGATGGAGTGCGAATTCCTATGTGTCCTTGTAGTAATCGTTAAAGTTGAGTCGTAACAAGAAGTCCTGGAGATGTGACTGGTACCCACGCTTCACCAGTTTACTGATAACTGGAAAATAAAATAATGTACAAAAACATCACTGGTGTATATAACAAAATGTATTAACATGTACCCTACAGAAGAAAAGTGTGATCTCGATCCTTCCTATTTCAATTACTATACGCCAGTTCTTACAAGTGTACAAGAAATATCCACAAGATTTGCGAGTAAAATTTAGTTGCAGATATTTATCATTGAAAACCTGCCATTCAGTTTTTGAATCAATGCTCCCAGGAACAAAGTTGAATAAACCTAACAAGATGTATGACACAAAGCTGAACATTTGGAATGAAAATATAATACTCAGTTCAAAATATACCAAAGTCTTAGATGAATGGGTGAAATTATTTTCCAAATGAGATAAATCAGCATTGCAAAGCAAACCATCAGTCAC
This sequence comes from Ostrea edulis, assembly GCF_947568905.1. NCBI lineage: Eukaryota > Metazoa > Mollusca > Bivalvia > Ostreida > Ostreidae > Ostrea > Ostrea edulis. Next base: position 85,470,985 of record NC_079169.1, read on the forward strand.
AAAGGCCTGCCCCTGCTCCAAGAACACTGATCAATTCTTTTATTGTGATTTTTGCTTCTAGGAGGACATCCAGTGACATAAGAGAATTCAAAATAGAGTAAAAACTATTCACTGTGGCATTATGCATTATGTGTAATTTTGGAGTGGATCTAAGATTTTAAACGGTTAAAAAAGATCAAATGTGGCATGTTTATGGAAATTAATGAAAGTGGACAGGAGTTTTATCAACCATTCACAAATAAAAAATGGAGAGGGCTGAAATAGGCTATGCCTGCTGCCCAATCCCATTCACTTATTAGTGAATAAAATATTGTTTAAAATAAAAACGATGCATATGATAGCTGGTTTACCGTATAATATTTAAGAACAGATTTTACTCCAGCAGTGGAACAACAAAATTTTTGATCTTCTTGTAGACAGATGTTAAAAAAATTCTCCTTAAAATTCTGCAATGTTAACGTACCTTTGAAGAGAAAAACAGAGTACTGCTTAAAGTTCTGGAAGCACTTAAGCATATGATTGAAGTTTGCATGTGACATCTCTCCTGTGGCTTTATCCCTCGTCCAATCAGCTGCCACCAACAGCAAACGGAACTGAAGGATCAGGCCGAACATGTCGCGGATTATCTTCATGATCTTGGTCGCTTTGGTGTTCAACAAACACCTGTATTACAGAATATATTGAATATGTTACTAGTCAAACACGTGCGAAAATCTTGTAACACTCCATGAATCTAAAGAATTTTTCATTATTTAAGTTTTACAACATGCAATCCATATATGATGCAAAATTTAAGTAAGGCCTACCAAAATAAAATCATTTTACATCAGATGAAAATTTCAGTTGCTGTGTGGCAGGGCATGAAAGAAAAAACTTGAAGCACCACTGTAATAATACTTATATTTAGTGTTCATCCAACTATCAAACAAAAGATGTTAAACTTTTACAAGAAAAAATCTGTATCAAGAGGTAACAGAGGTCAAATTCTTCAAACTGAATATTTCCGTAAATGTGAAAGAAAAATAAGAGAGAGGGGGAAAATGAATTTTAGCCAAAAATATTATTATTTGTTTGCTTTCTTTGTTTTAGTTTGCCAACTTTAGAAAATCTATGCACAATTGATGTAAAACTTAGAATTCATACTGGTTGGCCTATACAAAAAGTACTTGCAAATCAAATACATCACAGCTTGTTGTGTACTCTCCTACCTAAAAATGGCACGGTTGAGGTAGTCATCGTGAATTCTGACCAAGTTGTCCAGATTGTGCAAGTCTGACTTGAGGGAGGCTTTAAACTCATTCCATGTTACAAATATAACCTGATGAGCGATGTAACTCTGCATTACCCTCACAAAGTGCTGCATCTCTTGTCTGAAAACAAGGCATGATTCAGAAAAATGTCAGTAATGAACGTCAGGGTTTGTCATTGACTGTTTGGCAGAAGTGGTCCTGTGGAACGCTGTAGTGTACACAGTACAAATGTTCATTAGTTTCACATTATCACCAGTGAGAGATCGACTTAACCTATGTGAGATTAATAGAATCCTTCATTAGTACGAGTGTGGAATAGGGAAATTCCACCGAGGGGACAAGATTCGCAGTCTAGGACGAGGCTTTGCCAAATCCTAGACAGCGAATCTTGTTCCAGAGGTGGAATTTCCCTATCCCACACGAGTAAATAATGAAGGATTATTTTTCTCACATTTTACCTACAGTTTAGTGCATAAAAGGAGCTTTGAGAAAATTCTAAATTATCAAAATCCTCCTTTGGACTTCGATGCAAAAACTAATTAGATAGGCAGAAAGAGCATACCCAAAAATGGTTTACACTGCAAGTGTAAACTAAAAAACTCAAGGTTGTCCACCAGAAAGCTATACTACATTAAAATGTAAAGAAAACAATGCAAAATATTTTATTTCACCTTGTAACGTAAATCTTCACTGTGTAACGTATATTGTAGAAAATATATGACGTCACAATCAAATGACGTCGAAGCAGTGTGAGACAGAAAAATCTCACATGGCTGTCTCACATGGGCAAAGTCAATCTCACACTGGTGGTAATGTGAGAATTCTCTGTCTCACATTATCACCAGTGTGAGATTGACTTTACCTATGTGAGATTTTTCTGTCTCACATTATCACCAGTGTGAGATCGACTTTACCTATGTGAGATTTCTCTGTCTCACATTATCACCAGTGTGAGATTGACTTTACCTATGTGAGATTTTTCTTTCTCACATTATCACCAGTGAGAGATCGACTTTACCCATGTGAGATTTCTCTGTCTCACATTATCACCAGTGTGACATCGACTTTACCTAATGTGAGATTTTTCTGTCTCACATTATCACCAGTGTGACATCGACTTTGTCCATGTGAGACAGCCATGTGAGATTTCTCTGTCTCACATTATCACCAGTGAGAGATCGACTTTACCCATGTGAGATTTCTCTGTCTCACATTATCACCAGTGTGACATCGACTTTACCCATGTGAGATTTCTCTGTCTCACATTATCACCAGTGTGAGATCGACTTTACCTATGTGAGATTTCTCTGTCTCACATTATCACCAGTGAGACATCGACTTTGTCCATGTGAGACAGCCATGTGAGATTTCTCTGTCTCACATTATCACCAGTGTGAGATCGACTTTACCCATGTGAGATTTCTCTGTCTCACATTATCACCAGTGTGACATCGACTTTACCCATGTGAGATTTCTCTGTCTCACATTATCACCAGTGTGAGATCGACTTTACCTATGTGAGATTTCTCTGTCTCACATTATCACCAGTGAGACATCGACTTTGTCCATGTGAGACAGCCATGTGAGATTTCTCTGTCTCACATTATCACCAGTGTGAGATCGACTTTACCTATGTGAGATTTCTCTGTCTCACATTATCACCAGTGTGAGATCGACTTTACCTATGTGAGATTTCTCTGTCTCACACTGCTGCGACGTCATTGATTGTGACGTCATATATTTTCTATGATAAACGTTACACGGTGAAGATTTACATTACATGGTGAAGAAAATTATTTTGTATTGTTTTATTTCAATTTCAATTTGATATAGCTTTCTGGTGGATAACCGTGGGTATTTAAGTTTACACTTTTAGTTTAGATATAAAATACAAGTATGGCCAATTGACACTTGGTTTCCATGGCAACCAGGCCCAAGCATCACAACGTTATGGTTATCTATGGTGTATCAATACATCATAAATACTTTCTCAAGTATTATCATTTTTCATCATATATCATGGCCACATCATTTTGATAATTGCATAGAACTGGTATTAAGTGTAAACCATTTTCGGGTATGTTCTTTCTGCCTGTCTAATTAGTTTTTGCACTGAAGTTAAAATGAGGATTATGATAATTTTGAATTTTCGCAAAGCTCTTGAATTTATGCACTAAAGTGTGGGTAAAATGTGAGAAAAGTAATCCTACATGTACATCATTTACTCATGTGGGATAGGGAAATTCCACCCTTGGAATGATTTATTGTCTAGAACTCGCAAATCCTCGTCCTAGACTGCAAATCTTGTCCCCTCGGTGAAATTTCCTTATCCCACACTCGTAGTAATGAAGGATTCTATCAAGCTCTCACTACAGGACTAGTGTTAGTATGGACCCCATAGTGAACACAGTACATGTACATTTTCACAGAAACAAAATGCTTACTATCTACAATTAGCATATACAGCAAGATATAAAGTTAGCCCTCTCTGTCTATACTCCTACCTGTACAATTGAAGACGTCTGAACTGGGAGGCATTCCCTGCCTTGTGAAGGAGAGCTGTAACAATAAAAACACAGAATAGTGCAGGAGAGCTGTAACGATAAAAACACAGAATAGTGCAGGAGAGCTGTAACGATAAAAACACAGAATAGTGCAGGAGAGCTGTAACGATAAAAACACAGAATAGTGCAGGAGAGCTGTAACGATAAAAACACAGAATAGTGCAGGGAGAGCTGTAACGATAAAAACACCGCGTGGAAACCCATATGGTTTTTATTGCATTGTCAGTATCTTACAAGTTTGAGGCATAGATGTCTGTGAGGGCTGACTAGTTTCGTTACCTGCCGATTTGAGTAGATGCCCGACATCCTGAGGACTGACTTTAAGTAACTTACAGATGTATGAGGCATAGATGTCTGTGAGGGCTGACTAGTTTCGTTACCTGCCGATTTGAGTAGATGCCCGACATCCTGAGGACTGACTTTAAGTAACTTACAGATGTATGAGGCATAGATGTCTGTGAGGGCTGACTAGTTTCGTTACCTGCCGATTTGAGTAGATGCCCGACATCCTGAGGACTGACTTTAAGTAACTTACAGATGTACATGTACTTGTACGTTTGAGTATGTCAGAGATATTTTTAAAAGTGACTTACCTGTACGTTTGAGTCGATGCCAGACATCTTTGAGAACCCACACTGTCTGTTTCTGGAGCAGCATGAAGGAGAAGATCTGGTTGTACTTATTGATCGAGTCCTCGGTGATAACAATATTCACTGGCCATGAAACCTGTAAAACAACATAATACACTGCAAACCAGTACAAAGGCATAATACACTTTTCCATGGGGTTAAAATTCTGAAGATTTGTAGATTTTGTGCAAAATTGATCATTTGAAATACAGTAATTTCATTTTACTGATATAAAATGCCGCAGATTTTTTATCAACTGAGATGATGTGGAACTAGAGATTGTTTTTATGAAAAACAAATGTCTCCTCTGCTCCCCAAATAGGAAGTGCTCCAAATGAAACCTCCTCCCCTTATTGTACTGCATGGTATGGAGAAAAAAGCATGAGCAGGAACATAGACATTATGAACTCCAATCAGACATATAGGAGAAGAGTTCACAAACTATTTTACACCCTCCACCCCTAAGATCTACAAAAATTTAAAGGAAAACAATTGGATCCTCCTGTCCCTACAATATGCACATCTGCAAATGGCACTGAAGTATTGTAAAAATTTCAAGTCTATCAGATAAGCCATACAGGAGGATAAGCGTTCACAAACTATTTTACATCCTCCGCCCCTCTTAGATCCACTATAACTTTAAAGAAAATAATTGGATCCTCCTGTCTCGACAATATGCACATCTACAAATGGCAATGAAGCATTGCACAAAGTTTCAAGTCTATATAGGAGGAGAAACATTCAAAAGATTTTGTGACAGGCAGATGGACGGACAGACAGAAAGTACAAAAACAATATGTCTCCCCCTGGAAGAGGAGTCATAAATATAGAAGATAAATTGTGTAATACAAGTACATGTATACAATGTTTACCAATATCTAAAAATACCATCTTTTTCATCACATTTACTGCAGTACAAATATTCAATGTTACACATTTAATAAACATGTACACATACACAAGAATCACGAACCAAATTATATTGAAATCAATTCTTTGCAAATGACAATCAATAGTGTATGTAATTACTTACTAAGTAACGGAGTTCCAAGCAGTCTAGAATGGATTTCCCTATTGAAATATCAAAGTCCCATTTTAGCAATTTTAATTGACAGGAATTTTCAATTTTATTAATTTGTAATATGGATTTAAACAGACATTCCTGAAAACTTCAATCCGATTGATTTACAAGTACAGTAGAATACGACATATGACAACTAAAACCTGCCAAGACAGACCTGACTCTGTGATAAGTCCTGGAGGAAACTTGAAGGCAAAGCTGACATTTTCTGCCAGTTTGTCGTCTGTCTGTGTGGATGACTTGAGAGCTTTAGATAGGGCACTGTTTAGAAACAGTGGCGTCAGAGTTTCTCTGGCACTAAGACTGGAGGAAATCTGAAACAGTGAAGCATTGTTTGACTCTGACCAATGTATGACTCAAATACAAGTTCATCATTTACTCTATTTACGGTGTCCATTTCAACACATTTCAATTTTAAGGTCATATGCGATGTTTTTGCCATTTTTCTAAAACTATTCTTGTGTGATTTCCATAATAGGTTAAATTTTGTATCACTTCATCTACAAAAGATATGCCCCTTTACACAAAATTTGTTTCCAGCATTTGGAGCGTTGGGAAACGTGTACCTTAAACAATATTCTAGAATGTCTTCTCAAGATGTGAAACTTCTCATGAATGAAAACTAAAAGACATATGTAATAAAGTCCAAGTGTAGAAATTAAAAATTTTTGCCTAATGTAGCAAAAAATTCCCACTGTAGTATAAAGTCAAAACAAAAAAATTCAAATCCCCTGTGGGATTGGAACACGTGATCTATTATAGATTGTCAGCTCCATGCTTTAATCCACAAAGCAAACAAGATATATGGTTAAATTTAACAGGATTACATTTGTGATTTTTAATTTGCCAAATTGACATACTTCTGTTTGAAAAACTGTGACAATGTGTTAGTTTTTCTTGAATAAATCTTGCTACCTTTTCAAACAAGATATCACTCAGTATCTGTGCAAAGTCTCCGTTTTCCATGAGAAGATAACGTCGGAGTGCCTTCAGGTGCTCCATCAAATGTAACTGTGCGAAGAAATGGTCCAGTAGGCTCTCGTTCACTAACGATATCCTGTAATACAAACATGAAATGGTCCAGTAGGCTCTCGTTCACTAAAGATATCCTGTAATACAAACATGAAATGGTCCAGTAGGCTCTCATTCACTAAAGATATCCTGTAATACAAACATGAAATGGTTCAGTAGGCTCTCGTTCACTAACGATATCCTGTAATACAAACAAGAAATGGTCCAGTAGGCTCTCGTTCACTAACGATATCCTGTAATACAAACAAGAAATGGTCCAGTAGGCTCTCGTTCACTAACGATATCCTGTAATACAAACATGAAATGGTCCAGTAGGCTCTCGTTCACTAACGATATCCTGTGATACAAGCATGTGGTCTAATTCAACACCAAGAACAAAAACGACAGTTTGTAATATAAACATACTGAATATTAAAGCCGAATTTTTATCGAGGATTTAATTTTGGCATTATTAGTGAGGGTGTTGTGATCACTTAAATCAAATATCGCTAAAAAAAATTATTCTGTATTGTACAATGACACAAGTTACTAAAAATCTGAAGTTTGATATGCTGAATGGTGAATGTTTAACATGCCGTACCCTTCATCTCGCCTTCTTTACTATCAACATATAGAGATACTAATTGAACATGTGTAATTTGAATTTTACTTGAGGTAGTTACAAGTACATGTACATCATGATCTTACTGTGAGACTAGTGGCGCCACAACTGATCGCTCCATGATTTCTGTCAGGGGCAGATAATTGTACACGGAGACATCCGTCATTTGAGATATTCCATAATCCCCGTGTCCACCGTACACCATCCCTGATGACATCAGCAGCAAATCAACAGCAGGGGGCTGACCTGATAGACATAATAATCATTTATACAACAGGAGGGGCCTGACCTGATATAATCATTTATACAACAGGAGGGGGCTGACCTGATAGACATGATATAATCATTTATACAACAGAAGGGGGCTGACCTGATAGACATGATATAATCATTTATACAACAGCAGGGGGCTGACCTGATGGACATAATACAATCATTTATACAATAGGAGGGGGCTGACCTGATAGACATAATAATCATTTATACAACAGGAGGGGGCTGACCTGATAGACATGATATAATCATTTACACAACAGGAGGGGGCTGACCTGATAGACATGATATAATCATTAACACAACAGCAGGGGGCTGACCTGATAGACATGATATAATCATTAACACAACAGCAGGGGGTGACCTATTGACGGTAATTATAATCATATATACAACATCATCAGCAAAATAGACATTGGGAATAAGCAAACTCACAATTTATCAAACTTAGATGAACATCCAGCACCCAATCTTAACAAGCAAAGCATCATGAAAATCGGCGTTAACGCTTTAACAGAAATATATTTTACTCAAGTTTTACTAAACTTATTAAGTTCAAGATTTCATCGTAAACTTATGTTACAATAAAAATCAGTTTTATAAAACTTCCTACTTAAGGCCAATTAAAATCAATTGATAGATTATCATCCCCACCCGCCCCTCAAAAAAGGGCCCGCCCCGATTATTTTTTTATTTTCGCAAAAATTACGATTTCAAACAAACTTGCTTCCCAGTGACATGAGTGAATGATTAAAGTCACAGAATGTTGGTTTTATATCTTCTACCAAGGATTCTTTGGATGTTAACTTGATTAACACTTTGTGTGATGCCTTTTGTCATTTTATTTTTCTCGGGAAATAAAGATTAAAAAATTAAATCCTCCCACCCGCCCCATATTTTTTGTGACCCCGGATAATAATCTACTAATTAAGTTGAATTGGGCTAAATTATATTGAAAATTATTGTAACTTTAAGACAGCGTATGGGCTATCCTAAGTTAAGATGTAACTTTAACACAGCGTATGGGCTATCCTAAGTTAAGATGTAACTTTAAGACAGTGTATGGGCTATCCTAAGTTAAGATGTAACTTTAAGACAGCGAATGGGCTATCCTAAGTTAAGATATTTTGCTGAAGTTGTTTTCTTTCATTTAAAAAAAAAGTGGCTGCAGGACATTTTGAGAGAAAATAACGACAAACTTTCCCGCCATCATTGACTTTTAACTACTAATGAACACATTTAATTAGTAAAACAAGAAGTGTTGTATCTTAAGTTATAACTTACGAAATTCTTAAGTCATTTTTTTCATAAGATAAGAAGTTTAGTAAAACTTGCACCTGTACAGTAAAACAGATTCCACATTTCTTACCACATATGTCCCAGTTATCCTGGTACGGAACAGGGCAGTATTGGCCCGATGCCATCCACTCCAGAGGCGGAAGAAAAGGCTGGTCATTTACAACTACAACATGCAGAGACATTGAAAAAATCAATATATGCACCCAGGGGTGCATGAGCCGAGTTGCATGGGATACATTGTAAAGTCAGGAATGATGTGGCATAGTTATAATTGTGAATATTCGGATTTAAACTTTTAGAGTTATCATGCAGATCCAGATATTTCTAAAATTTTCAATCTTTTTTCAGGACTGTGACCTTGATCTTTTTTCTCCAAAATCAATGGGGGGGGGGGGGGGGGGGGTTGGGGGGTTCTTCCTAACCTGCTATCCAACAATATAACCAAGTTTCATTTGATTCAGTTTTAAACTTTTCGAGTTACTGTCCAGAAACATGAAGTTTACAATCTATTTTCGGTCACTGTGACATTGACCTTTGACATTTTTTCTCCAAAATCAATAGGGGCCTTGCTTTGCTGGTATCCAACAATATATCCAAGTTTCATTTGATTCAAATTAAAAAATTTCGAGTTATCCTCCTGAAACCAATTTTTTTTAAAAAATTTTAAATCTACTTTCGGTCACTATAACCTATTTTCTCCAAAATCAATAGGGGTCTTCCTTACCTGGTACCCAACAATATATCAAAGTTTCATTTGATTAGATTGTAAATTTTTCGAGTTATCATCCGGAAACCAATTGTTGATGCCCGCCCGCATCACCAAACCAATAGCCGAGTTCAACTTCTTTGCAACTTGGCTTAAAACACCACCTTTTCCACATTGATTTAATCACATTAATTAGAGCTGTCATATTGCCGTGGTCTAGTATTAAACTAGTTCAATCAAGAACTATTCAGATTTCTTTACAATGTTTGTAACACACCGGTGCAAAGTTTGCCCACCTTTGTCTGCTTTAGGTCCGTAAAGCAGGGCCTGAACCGTAGAATCAGACGAGTGGCCGTGGATGTTCTGTCGCTTAAACTTCTCCAGCCTGGCCTTGTCCACATCGACCCACTCAGACTGCTTCGTGGCGGACATTACATGGGAGAATTTGATCCCCGATCTCTGTGGAGCACTCTCTGTGGATTCTTTTGTAGCCGACATCTGTTCATTCATTCTGATTCTTGGTTTGATTCCGTAGTCCTTGTAGTCCGATTCCAGTGATGCGTAGATCTCCTCGGGCCTTTTGAGCCTCGGGATGTTGATCTGGACCTCCTGTTTGGACAGCTGACTGACATGACCAAACATGCTCGCTGGTTTCACCTTCCACTCCTTTTCCTGGGTCTCAGCTGACACGCCTGACCCCGTCTGACCTTTCAACTTGGGGAAGCTGACCTCCTTGGTCTCTGTAGATTCCTTTGTGGAGTACATATCATCCTGTGGCTTCAGGTGTGGTTTGTATTCTTTTGCCTCTGTCTCTGTGGTTGCACTCATTTGAGTGGAGAGTTTCACTCCAACTTTCACCTTGTCCACAGGCTTGGATTCTTTCGAGGCATGTCGATCCGGCACGATGTGGATCTGTGGTTTGGAGGTTCCATTGTCAGCGGATTCTTTGGATGGATGATGCTCTTGGAAGACGTGGATGGCAGGTTTAGTTGGGGATTCCTCACTTTCCAGGTTCACCTTTCTCCCCTGGGACAAATCCTGCTCCTGTTCTGACTTGCCCCCTTCCTCATGCATCTTCAAGCTTTAAAAAATTGGATCAAATATATGTACACATAAGTAACAATCTCATCACTCTATTTCATGCATGCATTATGCAACTCTATAAAACAAACAATGACATTAATTTATTAATTTTACAAGAAGTATTAATTAATGACAAATAGCCCCCAATCAAAGGGCAAGTTCTAATATCTATGTTTAGCAACAATAGCAACCCTTTGACTCATGACACCCAAGGGCTTAAACAAATTCTTTTCATTAAACCAACCCATGGTGTGAATATCAGTGTTTAAACCCTTCTTAACTTCTCTAGCTAAGATAAATATCTATCTTTTAGTAAACATAGGGCACACCATTTGACCTTGTGATCCCATGGTTGGCTGTATCAAATTTTCAAGAAAATCAAAAACAATCCAGATAGTGCATCACAATTAAAAAAAATAAACGTAGGTCTTGGAAACTGTCAAAAATAACCCAACTATTTAATTTAATAGCTGATATTTCTTCCTGCAAATCTTTAGTATGCTGGCATTTTTTAGAATTCAAATACACATCCCTACCTACAATGTACATTAACAATGAGGAATAAAAACAAAATGCACATTCTGTGATACGGTTGTTCTAGATCACCTCACCTTGACAATCTCCTGGTCGCCCAGGCTGGTAGGTCGACTTCCTCTGGTTCTTCTACTGCTGGGATCAGTGGCGCTGGCTGTGCTATTACTCTCCGTGCCCATTGTGGCAAGTCTGATTCGTCATCTTCTGACTTCCTAAACTCCAACAAAGCTCGGTCAATTTTCCTGCCCTGTTGCAGCAAATACACACACTGTATATGTTCTCTCAATTTTGTGATCAAGTATAATGTGCTAATAAATGCTTTTCATTTTACTTACTGTAGATGTACGTTTTTCTGTGTAGAATTAATTTACGCTATGTACACGTTCATAAACTTTGTGCAGAAATTTGTCCCAGTGTATTTAAAGTGCATTTAAGACATACAATGGCAATCCAAGAAATTTCATAATTTTTAACTTGCAGATTGAACAGAAATTGTTAATAGTGGAATTGTCACAATATATGATACTATATAACTGTATGGATATGATGGGCAAGCTCTCAGATTTGATGGGCAAGCTCTCAGATTTAAGCATGAAGATGTTACCTCTGGGTTAGCTTTGAATTCCTCCTTCCATGCCTTTTCATCTTCGGAGAGGAAATCTCGTCTCGCCTCATCCAGGACTGACCGTCGTATCTTCCACATAGCTCTCTCTTCTCTCAGGGCTGCTTCCTTCGTCAGAGTAGCATAGTAATTAATGATCTCTGCCCTAGAGTAAGAATAAATGAAATATTCAGCAAATTCTCAAGATTTCCTATCTCCAATTGAACAATTTTTTTAAAATCATATGAATAAAAAACAACGATTTCAAAAATGCCATTTCATGCTGATACTCTGTAAATTTTATCTAAAATGAATAGTCAGAGAATACAATGGATTCTGAAAGCATTCATGAAACTATTATAGGCCTGAAAAAATGTTTTACCATTCACAATTTCTGGCATAAAGTCATCAATTAAATTTTTTTTGAACATATTCCCTAGTTACATTATTTATAAAGAAACCAAATAACAAATACTTCTTATGGTCAATAATTCTTGGCCTCAGAGGGCTTTACTTTGTATACAGCATTCAGAGTGGGTTAATATGCAGACTTACACAGAGGGCTTTACTTAGTATACAGCATTCAGAGTGGGTTAATATGCAGACTTACACAGAGGGCGTTATTTAATATACAACATTCAGAGTGGGTTAATATGTAGACTTACACAGAGGGCGTTATTTAGTATACAACATTCAGAGTGGGTTAATATGTAGACTTACACAGAGGGCGTTATTTAGTATACAACATTCAGAGAGGGTTAATATGCAGACTTACACAGAGGGCGTTATTTAATATACAACATTCAGAGTGGGTTAATATGTAGACTTACACAGAGGGTGCTATTTAGTATACAACATTCAGAGAGGGTTAATATGTAGACTTACACAGAGGGTGCTATTTAGTATACAACATTCAGAGAGGGTTAATATGTAGACTTACACAGAGGGTGCTATTTAGTATACAACATTCAGAGAGGGTTAATATGTAGACTTACACAGAGGGCGTTATTTAGTATACAACATTCAGAGAGGGTTAATATGTAGACTTACACAGAGGGTGCTATTTAGTATACAACATTCAGAGAGGGTTAATATGTAGACTTACACAGAGGGCGTTATTTAGTATACAACATTCAGAGAGGGTTAATATGTAGACTTACACAGAGGGTGCTATTTAGTATACAACATTCAGAGTGGGTTAATATGTAGACTTACACAGAGGGCGTTATTTAATATACAACATTCAGAGTGGGTTAATATGCAGACTTACACAGAGGGCGTTATTTAATATACAACATTCAGAGTGGGTTAATATGTAGACTTACACAGAGGGCGTTATTTAATATACAACATTCAGAGTGGGTTAATATGTAGACTTACACAGAGGGCGTTATTTAATATACAGCATTCAGAGTGGGTTAATATGTAGACTTACACAGAGGGCGTTATTTAATATACAACATTCAGAGTGGGTTAATATGTAGACTTACACAGAGGGTGCTATTACATGTATGTAAACTATACCTAGCTTCAGCTTCTAATTCTTTCTCTTTTTCTGTCATCTCTCTCTCCTGAATCTGTAACAATTCCATTCTCTCTCGGTCTGCCTTCTTCTCCATGGAAACAGAATCAGACCGTCTCTACAAATCCAAGACCATAAGAAAATAAAAGTATATCTACGTGAATTTGTGAGTATGACATTAATGTAGACGACGTCAGAAACACAGCTCATGATTAAAACTAACAAATCACCAACATATTTACCTGGAGATCTAACTCCATCTGCTTCTTTAGAATTGCAAACTGTTCTCTTTTCTTTGCATCAACTAGAGATCTATTCTTCATAATAGTTTCTATAAAATGAAACAATTCATCATTATTATACTTCATTTCATCCATGTGTTCCTAATGCTTTGCAGAGTACTTAAAAAAAAGAAAGTTATTGGACAAAACAAACAAGAGTACCACACAATATTCCCACATAACTGGGTATGTAAACATGGCATCGCATAAAGTGAATGCACCTACCCACATCCACACCCTGACCTACACACACAAACACACTCACACACATCCACGCACTTGCACCATTGAGTAATTGAGTCCTCCAGCTGTTATTTAGAGTCTATCAATCATTGCATGATTTCTAATATATGTGTCCGATGCAATTTACATGTCAATAATAAATCTGACACGGACTGAATCCAGCACATAACCAGCGAGAACTAGATGTTAATCACCCCGTATCCGTTCCACTTCCTGTGTGGCTGCTGCCTTGGCTCGCCTCATCAGGTCTCTTTTCCTCTTAACAGCCTGGTCCTCCAGCGCTTGTCTGGAAATAAATTATCAACATACTAGAAATACCAAGATACTTTGATATACACTGTTTTAACCACTTCTGACATTGCAAGCTTGTCATGTTCATCGTAAAATTTCTGATATATCTTTAAACCAGAGTCCAAGATAAATTCCTGCGGAATCTCCATTACCAATGTTTTAGTAATGTTACATGCATATTAATGTTTTATAGTGGTATTTTTCGACGTTGTTAAATGTGCCAATAGAACATGAGTACCAAAACCACTCACATCCGATAGACCATGATCTACCACAAAGCATCCAATAGACCATGATCTTGACATTGCTTCTGACAGACCATGATCTACCACAAACATCCGATAGACCATGATCTACCACAAAGCATCCGACAGACCATGATCTACCACAAAGTATCCAACAGACCTTAATCTGTTAAAATTCAACCGATGGACCATGATCTGTCACAGTGCATCCCATAGACTCTGATCTGCCACAGTGACTAACTCTGAATACTCTAATATCTTCAATTTTGTAAGGTTAAATTTTCATGGCTTGAAAAATCAGGTTCATGTAGGACTTGATCTCGTGGTTGAAGAGTTGTCATTCTTTGTTGTAGTTCAGTTTGTCTTGTCCATGGAGGATTGTAATTTGTTGGTATGTCCATACCATGAAACTCACCCCCCCCCCCCCACCTCCTCCCCAACAATTCCTGATTTACAGTATACTAAAAGAGTACAGTGTACATGTTTTATAAAATATGTCGTACATGCACTCGATATTAAATTCATAGCATGGCTTATACTATATTCCCTGTATTTGTCTGTTGTCGGGCTATCTGTAGACTCAAAATCAAAATTATCGCTTAGTTTAGACAATTTTCCCTGTATACTACAAATACTAACCTAGACATGGTCTGTTGCCGGGCTATCTGTACACTCAAAATTGAATTTATCACTTGGTTTAGACAATTTCCCTGTATTCTTTAAATAATATGTACACAGTGTGACCGTTGGACCGAGCGAAGCATGTACGTAACTCTGTGTCCTGAATGGTAATCATAATTCCGTTAAGTACGGTAGATTATGATTCATTTAAAAAAAATATATTTTGAATGAAATTTCCTTGCTCTAAACACCCAGTAACATCTCAATATTAAAGGAGTTTATATGGGGACAACAGTTTTACATGATCCGCCTATTCACTGAACGCGGGAAATAAAACGCAAGGCGACGTAAACTGTGCATTGTGACGTCACATTTAGCCTCAACTTTTTTCTCTTTTTCAAAGCAAACAATTATAAACAACAATAATACATTCTGTATGCAATGAAAAAGGCCGTTAAAACTAAACAAAATTAACCAATAAATTCAAAATGGTAAAACAGTAACCGTAATTTTATCGTATACTCTTATTCACAGAAACTCATGAACTCGTTCATCTATTTAGTCGTATTACGGTTTTATATGTATTTATTTGCTAAAACCTGTTACAATGATAATTATACTATTCACTTTGAACAAAATGAGTGTTTAAATTACGAATTGCACGTTAGAGTCTTCTATTATTGGCATTCAAAATAAAACACGAATAACTGTTGAAGCAAGTAATGAAAAAATAAATGGCGGCGCCCATATGGATCACGAAAATTTCACTGAACGTATATAGAGATTATCTCTTTTTCTTTTGCTGATTTTGACTTTTTTCTTTTACATACGTGTTACCTTTAGAGCCTTGCTTCGCGGACGGGCCTTTGGCCCGTCCGAGCTTCGTTCGGTATACTAACCTAGACATTAAATTTATCGCCTGGTTTAGACTAACCTAGACATGGTCTGTTGCCGGGCTATCTGCTTCATCTTGCTGATGTAGAGCTGACACTGAGTCATCGTATTATGGAGTTCATTCTCGGAGAACGTCAAGGAGATTCTAGGGATATCCAACTCCTTCACTTCACAAAGGAAATGCTGTAATGATTTAAAGCAGTATTGATTTTTGATCCTAAATCTTAACTTCTACAAGATAATTACCAAGGACTTATGCATGTATTTTCAATATGAAAAATAAATAGTCTTCGTGTGATACATAAGAAAGGCCTCCAAGTCATTTACTGACACATGCTACAAACAAACTTCTAAAAAAAAATAATGAAAATGAGAACTACATGTAAATTTATGTTTTTATAAGTAAAATGAATACAATTTATTCCATGGAATGTAATTATTTCCATGATTTCTCAATTAAGTCTAAAGCAGTGGGCAAAATTTGTATAGAGTTATATTGGGAGAGGTAATATATTTCAACTTTTGAACATCATAGAAAGTTTACAAGTCTTATTTTTTTTAAAGGAATTTCATATTTATACTTATTACAAACAAACTAAGTCAAAACATATATCAAGCCATGAATCCATTTTTTGTTGTTTGTATCAAGTGTCCTTAACAAGTAAATGTACATTTTTTTTCATGGTAATATAAATACAATGGAAGCTTAAGGATAAATTATTAACACATTTAATCCTCATACATATATTAACAAACTGTAATTTAACTTTTGTTTCTTTCAAAGCCTAAATATAGGTTTTTCTGTCAAGTTCCCATTCTACACAAAGAAAGACAACTCTGTTAATGTTTAAGCAAACATACATTCGGAGAGCATGTCCTAAGCAGATTTAGGGATTTGCCACAGATAAAAATATCACTGGCTAAGTTGTGGAGAAATCCTGGGACAAACTCTACATCACGGTCGGTCATTGTGTAACTGTGGGTCCAGTAATGCTTGTCTGAAACCAAAATAAACTCAAATCAGGACGTGAAAATTACTACTACAAATATAACCAAACTAAAAATGAAACTTAAAATCTAGAATAGAAATCAGCATTGAAATTTTTTTCCTCCTGTTGGGAAACCTATTTATCTATTTCATACCAAGTATTTCTAGTTTCAACACGATATTTAAATCCAAATATAAGTTTTCATCTCAGTTTAAGGTCCCCAATGTTGAAACAAATGAAGCGTGATACTTTTCAACTATGAAGTAACTCAGCACTTGTGCTCTAAATTCGGAGAATAATTGAATGTCATCACAAGTAAATTGAAGTTCTATATAGGCTATTTTAAAAACAACTCACCCCTGAACCTGAGATAATCATCGTTAACAGTTATCATAAATTCTCCGTAAGTGTCGTGCATCTCTCCATGGTAGACCCATTCTTTCACAAACCTAGGAATTATATATCCTTTATTTGTATTAAGCAGTTTATAAACTCACTCCTTCACAAACCTAGGAATCAATATCCTATATTTGTATTTATAAAACTCACTCCTTCACAAATCCTGCAATCAATATCCTTTATTTGCATTTGTATTCACATAAACTCACTCCTTCACAAACCTACATGTATGTATGAATATCATATCTCTGTATTTATGCAATCATCAACACATGTCACGTTTATAGAAACTTTTATGATAAATGATACTTTCATAATCCCAATATAAATCTTACAAGTTATACGGGCCACAGGAAGTCTGCAGTATAGAGAGCATCATGGGATAGTTGTCTGTGTTTATGGATTCTGCCGTCTCCTGATACAGATAACTCAGCAGTTCTACCCCCTGATAACAACAAAACACAATACATACAGTAAATATCTGGAACGAGATATCAAACTAATGGAGATAGAGGCAGAAATCACTTCATTCTACATTACAAATTTAAAGTAATCCATTTTATCACATCAATCTTATTCTGGATCGGGCAGTCATTTTGACAGGTGACTCATTACATAAATAACAAGGAGTTTGAGTAACGCAGTCCAACTGGTAGATACCAAGTTCATCAGAAACTATCTTTGACCTGGTAGTATATTGAGTTAGTCTACCTGGTAGTACATCGGGTTAGTCTACCTGGCAGTATATCTGGTTAGTCTACCTGGTAGTACATCGGGTTAGTCTACCTGGTAGTACATCGGGTTAGTCTACCTGGCAGTATATCTGGTTAGTCTACCTGGTAGTACATCGGGTTAGTCTACCTGGTAGTATATCGGGTTAGTCTACATGGTAGTATATCGGGTTAGTCTACCTGGTAGTATATCTGGTTAGTCTACCTGGTAGTACATCGGGTTAGTCTACCTGGTAGTACATCGGGTTAGTCTACCTGGCAGTATATCGGGTTAGTCTACCTGGTAGTACATCGGGTTAGTCTACCTGGTAGTATATCGGGTTAGTCTACCTGGCAGTATATCGGGTTAGTCTACCTGGTAGTATATCGGGTTAGTCTACCTGGTAGTATATCTGGTTAGTCTACCTGGCAGTATATCGGGTTAGTCTACCTGGTAGTTACTGGGCTAATCTGAACCTACCTTTGGAAACTGTTCCAACTGTTGCATTCCTACAGGGTTTTCACAGCGACACAGGGTTGATAAATATCTATAAAAAAACACAATGCAATCTTAATAATAAAATCTGTCATACATGTATATACGTAGTCATTGTGCACCAAGAGTGCAGTGTCAGTTGGTTTATCCACTTGTCATGCAATCCAATTTTTTTTAATTTTCCATGAATCATGTAGTTTGAATTTTTGGCTTATCCATGTGCCATGTAATCTGATGTTTGGCAATATGTACGTTTACTTTGATACATCGAAATTAGGAATCTAATTACAGATTACATGCACATGCAGAGATTGTTTCTGAAATGTCTTAAACCAAAGCATTTAGTACCAAGTGTGACCAGTTTAGGCAAATTGAACAGGATATAAAACAACATTAATGATGAGTTTGATTAAGAATAACGAACTACTTACTTCATCTGGGTGAAGAGATTGTGACAGAGAAACTTGAGATTCAAAATGTTGAGATTGTCTTTAATGGAGAGGACAACAGCAACATAATGATGGAGCACCCGATTCAGAGCGACCAGGAATGCTTGGAAGATTAACCCGCCATTATAAACCGTGCTGGAGGCACAGAAAGCTCGCAGACGACAATAACACGTTCCACAGTCGATGAAGTCGTAGACAAGATTCTGGAAAGCCTCCGGAGACAATCCACGTAATTCACATCCTTCACCAAGGTGAAAAGTCTGCAACTCCTACAGATATAATTAAAAACTCCTACAGATATAATCAAAAACTCCTACAAATATAATTAAAAACTCCTACAAATATAATTAAAAACTCCTACAGATATAATTAAAGATTGAGCGTCTGCAACTCCTACAGATATGATTAAGAACTCCTACAAATATTATCAAAAATTCCTACAAATATAATTAAAGATCGAAAATGAGGAGAATACATGAGCATACTAATTTAAACTGGTACCGAGTACTGACAAAGGAGGACGCATAGAATTTCCATTCTGAAACACTGTCCAGTAACACCAGAGTTTGGCAATATCAGAATCAACAATGTTCAAACACAGTTACTTGAACATACAATGTGTGTATGAGTACTAAATGAGTAAAACAAAAGGTGTTGAATGTTTTTGTCACTTATCACTGTGATGTCATAAAATCTAAGGTCAACTCGGAGTTGGTATTTCCATGATCTTACCTTGTTCATTACAAACAGGTGTGAGGGGATTCCGATCATCAGGTGCAGGAGGTCCTGAGTCACCTGCCTGGGGGTGAACTTTTTGATGGGTGGGGGCTGAAGGTTCGGGGAGAACACACACAGTTCCCTCCTCTTCATCTGACACCACTCCTGGACGCACTGTGAACCCAGCTCTGTCATGTATGGCCTTTCTGTTGGGCCTCGCCTGAAAGTTAAATCTTATTCAGTATCAAGTTGTCTGAGCAAATCTAAAAATTAGGCGTGCAATCGTAATAACATTGTTAATGAAAAAAGTCTATAAAATAGTGCTTGCCATGATTTAAAATATCAAAACAGACATATACAGTATAATTTGTTGATTCCTGATGCCTCTGGTTCCACTGAATTTCTAGATTTACATGTACATACAGTATAATTTGTTGATTCCTGATGCCTCTAGTTCCACAGAAATCTGTTGGATTATAAAGTATCTCAAGTACAGGAATTATATAACTATAAGAGTTACTTCCCTTTGATTTTAGTTTCCTGATGTTGTACATGTACATGTGGTGCCTTTACATCATTATAGATAAAGATGACATTTTTCAAGCAATGGACACACGTACTAGTTCTTTTTATGAAATTATACAGTAGATGATAAACAGCGATGTTTAATTGTGTTTATTCATACCACGTATACACATGCCTTCATATGACAACTCATTTCTTTAAAAAGGAGTCAAAAGTAGTGTGCTTGCTGATTGTATTTTCATCAGATAAAAATCATCATGATCCTTCCAAAAGATTTCTTTTTTCAAAAACAGTATAATGTTCATCTAATCATTGTCTCTCCATTTTCAGCATATACAACGTAAGTACCTTCAATACGGATTTCATTTTCAACCTTGTCAAGTTTTGTTAAGAGATTGTACTGTTTCATGGTAACTTCCAGTGATTTATAGTGAATCAGTATGTTGTCTTCAGTCAAAATCATGATAGTGATTAACATTCGTTCCACAACTTTTCAACAGAGGCGGGATTAGACAGGATAATTACATTTAATTACGAGCAATTCACGGAAACCAGACCCAAAATGTACAATAAACAGTATCCAGAATACACAAAATCTTTAATATTGGAATAAATAGAAATTTGTTTGGGGACAGAATGGAAAAAATTCCAGAGTACCCAAAATCTAAATTGAACAATTAATACTCAGTAATTGTTCGTAATTCTCTGCATAAAAACAATGAAGTATTAGATCTACAAACTCTTGATTCACTGAAAAGAGAAAATGGAACATTAACACTGACCTTCCTCGCTTGTCCCAAGTGTAGAACTGACTCTGGGTGACATTCAGACAGTCGTCCCAGTGAGCCGTGCTGGGACGGAGCTGGACATCGGATATAAACCCACTGGACATCACAGAGAAATCCAAAGCATCAGGGGCAATCTGCTTATCCCTCCGCTGGGGGATGTGGATCTCAAATACACTATAATATCACAGTATATACTATAAAATCTCAACATCCAACATTTCATGAACGATAACTTCTAGATCTCCATCCATTTCAGATTTTGATAGTGATATCGAACTAAATGAAAACAGAAACAACTTTTTGATCAGTTCATTTGTGTGACTTACCCACTTTCAGGAAAGTCTGGTAATTCTAGTTTGTCGTTGAGCGCTACTCGTTTTGGCTGAACCAAACCTCCAAACAGTGAGCCTTTTGATGAAAGGTCAAGGTCATCCGAAAGTGAGCTCTCCTGCAACAAAGAAAGAACCTGATTTTATAATATTGATAAACTGAAACACACCTACACTTTTACATTAATATCACTCATGCTTATTCTACACTTTTACATTAATGTCACTCATGCTTATTCTAACAAAACAGATGTCAATTACATCTTCAAAAGTCAAACAAAAGCAACAAAAATTATAACAAAATAACCTATTCTTTGATTAATCTGTATTTAACTATGAACAAATAAGACCATTACCTGTGACAAAATAATATAAACAAATACAGTGCATTACAGCAGTAAATAATAGAACTGAAGAGTGGTTCAGCACCACATCAACCTCAGATAGTTCACATCGGGTACAAGTTACACTCCGAGTAAACTGAGGCAAGTTAAATAATAAAGTCCACACAATAGAACATCATGTTCATCTTCTTTGTGATCCAAAGAATAGTTAAAATGTTTTACAATATAACAGCATATTTACAGTGTTAATTTACAGAACAACAGCAGGTTTACAGTGATACTTTAGAAAATAACAGCAGGTTTACAGTGCTACTTCACAGAATAACAACAGGTTTACAGTACTACACAGAAGAACAGCAGGTTTACAGTGATACTTTACAGAATAACAGGTTTACAGTGATACTTTACAGAATAACAGCAAGTTTACAGTGATACTTTACAGAATAACAGCAAGTTTACAGTGATACTTTACAGAATAACAGCAGGTTTACAGTGATACTTTACAGAATAACAGCAGGTTTACAGTGATACACAGGGAAATTAAAAATAAAACTTAAAATACACAAGTTGTCAAACTCTTACCATTGATAGATATCCCAAATCTGTTAGTGGCTCTCCCTCAAACAGACTCCTTGATACAGAGAAAAGCAACATTAGGTAGTTAAATGATCCATCTGAAAATCTAAACGTCCTGGTTTCCTAACAATCAAATCAGAATCTATGTTTGATGACTCTTCTGTTGCCTACACATCTCTTACCTAGGATAATGCATGTAGAATGGACTGGCTGGCTTGTACACCGCTGTGTCATGGTAAAGAGTTGGACCCTGAGGAAGATGGTGCTCATCCTAAAGAAATCAGTTGTTAAAACACAAGAAATTAAATCATATTATACCTCACTTAGCTTTCCCTTCCTATATATAAATTTGCAGCATTTTACATAAGAAAATGTAAGTTTCTTTAGATCATATTGCTTCATTCTTGTTAAATTTGCACTCATTGAAAATATCCTCTGTAAAGACCCCCCTCCCCACCATACCTTTTTAAAGATGGGAGGGAGTTGTATTCGATAATGTTTACACTGCAGGTTAAAAAAAAAAGGAAATGATTGATATTTTTTAACATCCTGTCAACCTTTATATTGTAAACAACAACGGGAAGGTGTTGTTCTCCGTGACCAATGACGTGTGACGATTGCTGTGGATGAGAGTCAGCCAGCAAGAGAAGCACCGTCAAAATGGAATCTAGATCAGATAAGTCCACACCGTCATCTGTATACAGATATTAAACAACAATTGATAAAAAAATACTATAACATGCATGTATGATCAAAATCAACACCTCAAGCATTCTAAGGTTTTTAGATGTGATAACTAAACAACAGGGCTTTCAACAAATTTAAAAGTAGGAGGCTGAAATGAAAAAGTAGAAGGCGATCCAATGCTCGGCGCCCTTACGGCCGGGGTAAATGACGCAAAATCCTGCATTCTGGCGGTTTCCTGGCACTTAAATGCAGCTTTGAAATTGTCATTTTTTTGCCTGAAATTTTTACTTTTGCCATGAATTTATTGTTTCATATGTGAAATTTTCTGTTCATGCAAAGACTTAAAAAAATTCAACATTGCAAAGTACTAATTTTGATGCAAAATGAAAAATAAAGTGCATCAAGATAACTACATGTAATTATTTTTTGCAATGCTGTATCAATTATTTTTTAAGTGTCTTTGCTTGAACAGAAACTTTCACTTTTATTTCTACATTTGTACTGAAAGTCTATAAGACTGAATTGTTTTGTAAGAAAGTTTCTACATGCAGAAAGTATTGTTGAAATGAACTAAACTGCATGTTTTGCTCACCCCAATATTTTTTTAAATAAAACCCAAACAATCTTTATTACAAATTAATAAGTAACATTTAAATGACCTATAATTTTATTTTTCCACAAATTCAAGTTAACAGCTACAGATTTGTTGGTAACATAGCGAATTTGTGCTGAAAAATTCTACATTCGTTTTTATTTAATACCACGTACATGGGCATTTGCAAATTAAAAAGAATAGCAAGTCTAAAATCTTTCCTGATTAAATTCTGTTTTCGCTTTAAAATTGTTGATTGATATTATACTCATATCACTTTCACTTCTGGCCTTTTTAAAGCCGAAACTGAACAGGGTATTTGTTCTCTTCATTCCGTCAACATCATTGATTTTTACGTTCAGGACTTGTTGTTATCTTTCGGAACTTCTCGTCTGTGTTGTCACGAATTGGGTAAATCCGAGGCTTTCCGATTATTGCAATTGACGTATTATTTTCTACACCAACAGACGACCAATCAGGTGCCGGTATTTACCTGAACTAAATTTAGCGCAAGTTTTTACATCCTGGTTGATACGGCTGTGATTTCTGAGTCTACTAAAGTTTGGAAGATGTTTAAAGTTTTATAAAAGTTTTTTTCATTGGACATACATTTTTGTCACTAAAGTAGCCGGCACCTAATGTTACTATCGGCGGCGGAAATCCGCCAGCTACCGGCTACTTTTGAAAGCCCTGAAACAATTCAAACAACAAAACAAAAACAAGAGGTCAAAGACCTTGTATCACCTGAGTAACATGCACCGATTCTTATTGGGGCTCATAATGAAGTCATGTATGTACAACAATGTCAACTGAAACAAAATTATTGAGAGGAACACATTTGCAACAACAATTTTAGTATTTTAGGGTTGTTTCTTTATGATCAGACAAATTTTGACAGTTTTTTCTCCATCCTTTGGAAGAAAAGCTTATGCAATTCACAATTTTTGTTTCTTTTTTTCTAATGATGTTTCACACCCAAAGTCATGTAGTTTTTAAAACGAATATAAAATGTTTAATTCTTATTAATGGACAACAATATATAAACAATATATAAAATCCAATAACAATAGGTCAACTGAGTAGACAAGGCGACCAAAACAAAACAAAAAACGAAAAGAAAACTAGTGCTATTTTTCCCCACTGACATCCTAGAAAAATTTAATCTTTTTAAAATTTTTACCATTAATGAAACACATGTACATAAAATTTTTCTGGTAGTCATAGAACAAAACAAAAGCAGTACCATTCTTGAGCTTTGTGAATAGTCCTTCAAGTTTGTCTGCTTTGTCAAATTGTCTTCCCCTGCGGAGATCGTACATGTACTCGTACATCCACAGATCAGGGGGCATGGAATGAAAAAGTGCAAGACGGTCACTGGAAGAAGACATGTTTCATAATATAATTCTGATTTAAATAATCAAGTCCAATATACATGTATACAAGTTGAATTTCTCATAAACATGTCAATTTTAATGCATTAATAAATAAATTATATGGTTTACCATGGTTTCTGTAGCAAACTCATTGAATTGTCGAAATAAGAAAAGAGCCCCCACTACTCTCCAATGAAAACCCTGAGAGTAGACATTTTTATCAAAGCTTTTCACTAATAATAAGTTTTGTAACATGACTGATGTATTAAAGACTAGTTCTAGCTGTGCTTCTGTAACAGTAACATGACTGATGTATTTAAGACTAGTTCTAGTTGTGCTTCTGTAACAGTAACATGACTGATGTATTTAAGACTAGTTCTAGTTGTGCTTCTGTAACAGTAACATGACTGATGTATTTAAGACTAGTTCTAGTTGTGCTTCTGTAACAGTAACATGACTGATGTATTTAAGACTAGTTCTAGTTGTGCTTCTGTAACAGTAACATGGCTGATGTATTTAAGACTAGTTCTTGTTGTGCTTCTGTAACAGTAACATGACTGATGTATTTTAGACTAGTTCTAGTTGTGCTTCTGTAACAGTAACATGAATGATACTCTTACTCGTGTTTCAGATCTCCCAGATGATATCCAAACAGAACATCATAAAGAGTTCTCAGGGCTTTCCGCTGGGCTTGTAACTTTGGCGCCTTTGGATGGTGTAGGGATATTTTGTTGTTTGAGGTGCAGTGGAGGCAACTAAGATGTTTAAACAACTCTGTGATACTGTCTCTACAATTCTCCGCTGTGTTGCTCCACGCCATAACACAAAGCTGTGTCTGGAAGTTCTCTCCAGGTATGATAAACTAGAAAATACTAAAAAGGTTGGAACAATATTGTTTAACACTAACAGCAATTTGTTTTGTTAAACAGCAATTTGTTACATTATCATTACAATGAGAAACACATGTGTCAGTTGTTGGTGCCATTAAATGTAACGTTACATGTAGCACTTTCACTGAACTAGATAGGCCTAGATTGTAGATGTGCACATTCTTGTTCACAATGATAAAATGGCAATAGCATCGATATCTCTGCAAAAGTTTGATTACTTACTTAGGATATACCTAATGGTTTAACTACAACATCCCATTTTCTTTACTCATTATCTCAGTTAGTATTCAAACACTTCATCTACAAACTGTATTGCACTTAAGAAAAGTTTTCTGAAACAAATATTGTTTACCCGCTGCAAATTTTATTTCTTGAATGTCGATCCCGATTACATTTACTATATTGAGGAGGAATGCTACACCAGATATGAATGATATGTACAGCAATGTTTTGAGATTGAAAACTTCCAAATTTACTTTATTTAGTAAAAAAAAAAAAATGAAGTTTTAGTTGAAAGCCACCTGAGAAAATTTTTAAAAATCCCTGCTGGGCTCCAACACGCGATCTACAGTTCAGCAGTCGACTTAAAGTAAAGTAAAAGTAAATTTTATTTATAGTCGGCACTATATACATTCAACATATCTAACACAAGCTCTGTAGAGCTTTTTAACCGACTATCACATACATGTATATCAAAGACAAAGACACATAACATGCATGTACACATATACACAGACATATCACAGATTAACAAAAGAATACAAAATAAAAGAAAACTTTCATGCAAGAATATACAGATACGAAAGCATAAGACTAAGATGAAGAAATAAAATACTACAAGCAGGAGTAGATGTATATAAAAATCATCATTAAATTTCAAGCCAATTAGGTATGTTTGTTGCTAATATTGCGACAAGTGTAAGCTGCTTCAAGGAAAAGCTGGATATATAGTATAAGAATTTTGAAAATAATTTAAATATAATTAAAATCAATAATGGTAGTAAATTAATCGTATAAATATCTAAAATTTCATTGCTGATGGAATTAACTAAAAAATAAATAATAAACTAGAAAAGAAAGGTCTACTTAGCCATGCAAACACACACATAAACGCTGCAGAGATAAAAAGAGCAGAAGCAACATATAAAGCTACGTACACTGGACCTAAGATCTGCATGATTTACAATTACATGTGGGGCCAGACCAAGTGGAAATAAAACTTTTTAATTGATTTAAGGTGGTAAGATGCCTAGCTTCATTTGGCAGAGAGTTCCAGATCTTAGGAGCACTGTACCTAAAGGATTGCAGCCCATACCTGGTTGTCTGACACTGGGCACAATAGCAGTGTTTGTGTATCTAAAACTGTAAGAGTGATCTTTAGATGCAATGATGTCATAAAGAAACAGAGGGCTGGATTTGTTTATAATTTTATAAATTTCTATAGCCAGTGTGCGCATACGCCTTACTTTTAAGGTTGGAATAGAGATTTATGAAGCAATTCATTATGTAGAAACATAATCATTATATATGAAACGAAGGGCCCTTTTCTGTAGTTTTTCCATTTTTATGGTATTCTTCTTAGAGCAGACGTGCCAGGTAAGGGGACAGTAGCTAAAATTTGATAAAATAAAGGAATGGTAAATTGTAAGTTTACTTAGACGATTAAGATTGTGTCCTATTCTTTTTAACACATTTAATTGCCTAGCTGCCTTCCTACAGATGTCAGTAATATGGGAGTTGAAATTTAATTGATAATCTATGGTCACCCCCTAATAGTTTAACCTCCGATTCACTGCATATAGTAGTTTCTCCTAAATCAAAAGTTAATTCTAGATCTTTGCTCTTCTTTCCTACTGGAATTGCCTGAAATGTGTCAGGGTTTGCCTTCATTTTGTTGTAATTGAACCAGTTTAAAAGGGATATGCTATCATTTTCCAATGTGGTTTTTAATATATGTTTTTTCATGAGAGTAAGGAACAGTTTTGTCATCAGCATAATTATAAATGGAAGAATCAGAGACAAAGCCGAAAATATCATTTATAAAGACATTAAACAGTATTGGTCCAAGTAACGCTCTTGAAAACTGGTTGAAATGAACTAGAAAACTCCCCGATTTTCACATATTGATATCTCTCACTGAGATAACTTTCCAGAAGACTTAAGGCTTCATTTCCAAGACCGTAGTGTTTAAGTTTTAAGAGAAGCAAATCATGGGGGAGACAGTCGAAAGCCTTGGAGAGATCCATAAGAATGGCGGCTACATACTTATTCTCATCCAAGGCTCTCTTCCAGTCTTCCATGATCCTAAGTAAGGTGGACTGACATCCATACCCAGTTCTGAAAGCAGCAAGGAGAGGGTGGAATATAGACTCAAAATATTCAGAAAGCTGTATATGGATGGCTCTCTCAAAGAGCTTTGAGATGGCTGGCAAAACACTAACCGGTCTATAATTCCCCTTGTCTAGACAGCTGTTTTTCTTATGAATAGGACAGACTTTGGCTTTCTTTAATGAATCGGGGAAAACTGAATTTTCTATGGCCTTATTTATAAGACATGCTAATGGTTTAGCTATAGATGGCACGGCTATTCTTAATAGCAAGGGTGATATATTATCTACCCCTGTAGCTTTCTTAATATTGATTTTGTTTACGTGTTCAATGATGAAAGATTCATCTACCGGTTTAAAAGATCGTGGTTGTGAGTCCTTATCTTCCATGATAGTATCAATTTGTCTAACACTTGAATGTTTTTCATCTATCTGCACATCGTTTGTTCCTATATCCTTTGCCACATTAACGAAATAGTTGTTAAAAATATCACATACAGCACCTTGATCGTTGACCAAACTGTCATTTTCACATATGATAGTACTTCTGATGGTATTATTGCCCTTATTTGTCAAAAACGGTTTGATTGTAGGCCAGAAATCTTTCGACTTTGGCCCCCCTTCACATATCTCTATAAAATATTTATATTTAGAGACTGCCTTTTAACTTTTGTGACGTAGTTTCTTTGAGTTGCATATGCTTTCCAATTTTTGTCTGTATTATATTTTTGAAATTTGTGAAATAGCATCTTTTTTCCTGTAAACAGCTCTCTTCAGAGTTTTATTCATGAAAGGAACTTGTTTAGGTAAAACTTTCCTCTCTTTGAAAGAAGCAAGTTTTTCGACTTGCTAACCTATTGAGCTACTCAGCTAGGCGAAATATTTTTCAATGAATAGACTAATATTGCTGATATTTATATTTTCATCCATGTTTTAAAAGGAAGTCAGCCATTATGAAGATGTAGAGTACCTCCTTAATGGCACTAAATAAGCCCACATGAAAATACATGTACATGTACGCTGTGTTACGTGATATCATAATTGCAACAACCCTTTGTTTCTATGTATAAGGAGGCTCTGATGAAAAACAAATTTCTTTTGTAGACACAAGATTGAGAGCATTCATAGCTGCAATAATGTAGCCCTTTCCGACTTTGGGGTGGGGGGTAAATTCTAATGAATTAGCATATTTAATTTCTAAAGCGAGATCAAATAAATACTATTATGTCTAAAATATCATTGCATTCTGAAAACCAATGACTAAGTTTTACTTATAAGAACTGAATAAATGATGAATTGTCCTAAGAGGTTGTAGTATGCGGAAAGCCGGCTGGGAGGCTAATTTTCGAAAAAGTAATATATATATATATACATGTATATATATATATATATATATATATATATATATATATATATATATATATCCATAAGATTCCTTTAGAAAGAAACATAAGAATATGTGAATTATGTAAC
Organism: Ostrea edulis; assembly: GCF_947568905.1. Lineage (NCBI taxonomy): Eukaryota > Metazoa > Mollusca > Bivalvia > Ostreida > Ostreidae > Ostrea > Ostrea edulis. The sequence continues at coordinate 85,500,399 of NC_079169.1, forward strand.
CTAAATTGTGTAGTTCTCAGATGAATTTCATTTCCTCACTGATTGTCCATTTTATGTGGAAGAGAGAAATATGTTTTTTCATGATATATACAAGCTCAACAAAAAAATTAACTATGAAAGGGACTGAGTCACGATTTTCCCCAAAATTTTGTTAGTCACTTTTATTGATCAAAATCTATTGCCTGTAAAAGATTTCACATAAAAATTAAGGTTATACATTATCAAGGAAGCTCATTTTAAGGCTAAAATATTGCTTTTATTCTTGCGTTCAGAAGGTAAAAATTTGGCTGACAACATTATATCAGTGGTATTTTTAATGTTTAACATCAAAAATGAAAAAATCGTAAACCAGTCCCTTTAAGCTCAACATTTTTTTTTTTTTTTTATCTATTTAACAAATAAGGACAAATATACTTGGTTGGTGATTAATGAAGACAAACCAGTAATTGTCAAATTGAGTGAATATTTAGTTAAAACTTTCAGAAAAAGAAGTGATGCTTTAAAACTGCAGAAATCCTTCTAGTTTATTATTCATATGTTGGTATAACACTGATATTGTCCATTTACTTGTGTATACACCTGATTTGTAATTCATATATGTGTGTAATCGTTTCCCCCACATGCTACATCCACATGTAGTTTACAGTTCATGTAACCTGTAGTTAATATTGTAAACTTTTTCTTCTTCTTTTTTTTGTTTTGAATTTCCTTCTATATAAGCTGTCTTGCTGTTATGCCCTCTGGGCCCAATATTGTAATAAGCTAATCTTTCAAATACAATTATCTCGTTATAACGAGTTAATTATCAGGTTATAACGAGTCAAGATATTTTGTGTGTACTTTTTAAAAAATGAGCTCACCCGGCTTTCGTACTTGTCTATTATTCTCTGGTATGAAGATTAATTTTGTTGAAAAGTGCACTTATTGTATAAATCATCAAATGCGGATTCTTCCTTTTAGAACTTGTTACAATGGGACGCAACTCCATCTCGTAGTTATATATGTGCCGTGCACAATATGTAGACATGCGGACGAACTTCATTAGATGTAAGGAAAATATTATTCAAAAATGTTTTTAAAATCATCATGTTGTAAAGAAAGTACGTTTTTAGCAATCATAAATCATAATGTTAAAGAGCTTTAGGATCGAGGATTGTCAAAAACATTTATTAATACCCAGTAACTGTATAACGGTAGAAATCATGGTTTGGTTTGGTTTTTTAAAATGTGCTGATTGATAGTTAAAGTTAATGAGGTCAAGAACCAGTGACTAGCACTACACGGTATCAATGACCAACGGTCAAGGTAACAAAAAGTAACAGGCATGTTTTCGCATCAAGTGACGTTACGTCGACATGCGCTGGGATGATCGGACTACGTAATATCTAATAATCAACGACGTCGTGAATTAGTTTTCGGGCCATTTCCTGGATAACTAAATTTTGTGTACCAACCAATCGGAATGGTTGTGTTATGGACAAAGAAGTTGACCCCGGAAAGGGTATATAAGAAGTTTTACTTTTGATGATATCATTTACTAACAGAATATACAGGATATGAAGGTAAATTTTATACTGATTATGTTTGTTGCATCAATATATATTAATTAATCAATTTATGTTTTAAAATGAAAGAACCTTGTATGCAAGTATTTTATTTATTTATTTATTTTTTGTATTCATATATTCAAATGATGATTTTTAAAGACTGCATGGATAAGACCATTATATACTGGTATATATATATATATATATATATATATATATATATATATATATATATATACATATATATATATATAAAGCACAAAAACCCAACAACACCCTACTTTCTTAAAGTGTCGGATCTGAGAAGATACAAGGCCAGTAAAGAAATTTATAAAAGCACTGAAAAGGCCAATATATATATTGTGTTGTACCTATTGGATATCATAATTAAACGGTTTATAATGACTCAATGTTTTTCTTCACAGGCCATACACATTTTTACTTCACTAGCAGTGCTGGGTGTCACCTGCGGTCAACAGTACTTATCTGGTGGTCTGATGACCACCCCACTTAACTTTGACACAGCAATAGGATCCAATATCGGCGGATCCATGCTTGGACAGGGGTGGATGAACAATGCCCTATCTCAGGTCGTGTCCGGATTTGGAGCCCCTCAACCTTTCATTGGAGGTGGATTCAGTCAAAGTTTATCGGATGGGTTCGGGGAAGTTGTCCCTATCAGGACTGCAGGATTCGGGGGAATGGGGGGGATGAGCGGGCTGTCAGGAATCGACGCATTTTCAGGAATCAGCGGATTCGGAGGAATAAATAGAGGAATAACAGGGGGAAGCGGTGTCGAAGGAGGGAGATTTCCCCCGGGATCTTTCATTGGACCTGCACCAGACTTCATGTCGGGTGACAACACTAACTTTGACACTTCCTCTCGCGGGGATATTTCTGGTTCCCGGGGACGGGGATTTTCCCGCGGTGGATCTGGTTCTTGGGGACAAACAATAGACCCTGGCTTCTCATTTGGGTCATCCAACTCCTGGGCAGGTAGCGGTGGGATGGACTCCTGGGCAGGTAACGGTGGGATGAACTCTGGATTTTCATTTGGGACCTCTAATTCACTGTCACCAAGGAGTCTCTCATCTTCCCCCATCTACTGATTCATTTACTGAGAGACAGGGTCACGTGGACATTACTTATTGACGTGGATATACTGCTGGTTCAGAACCTGTGTTTGTTATTTTGTTTTGATTTCCTCCCTAAATAAACCGCGACGAATCGTCATTCCAGCCTGTTGTTTCTACTTAAATTTATCATGTACCAAATACATAAACAACAATACTTTATGGTCTACAAACACAAAGTCGACCAGTACATATTTAGATCATCGCCGTATTCACCGTTTTCAAAATACAGAGATTCAAATATATCACAAATGAATAATTCAACTAGTTCTAATTGTAACGGGGACCGTTACAGATGTTCCCCAAACCTCCCCCAATTAAAAAGTGATGTCCTTGTGAATCTATAGGAAAAAATCATTTTATTTTAGCCTTTAATTACATGTAGTACGTTCAATATGGTCATTTCAGTACCAAGAAATGAAAGAAAGCGTTGCACGTGCATACACGCGCACGCGTGTATGATTCCGAATTTTTGTTGATGTCGTTCAACAGGCATTTGTATCATATACCCACAGTATGAATTTCATATTGTTTCCACCAAATATAAGGAAGTTATAGCGATTTTAAAATCGTCCAATCAGAAATCAGCACACGTGCATGCACGTGCTGAGCAGTAATTCTAACCACAGCAATTTGTAAGGAGTACCAAGATACATCTAAACCCCTAATATGAATAGAATTTGATAAAAACAAAAACGTTATCGTCCTTTAAAAATTGAACATTTAAAAAACGTTACACGCGCATGCGCGTGTGCGTTGGCATTTTTTGTTACACCAACATATAGATACACATATTGTCTACATATGCTGTGAATATCATCTCATTCGCTTCATAAATAAGATAGTTACAAACGTTTTAGCATTATCCAATCAAAATGAAGCGCACGTGCATGCGCGTGCAAATTGGTAATTTTGACCATGTAAATCAGTTAAGGGTCTCAATATCTACCTATGATATGAATTTCAAGCCATTTCAATGAACAACAAAAAAGTTAGACTGATTCCAAAGTTAGCGTACAAATTTTGTAATGCGCGTGCACGCGCATGCGTGCGCGTGCTGGCAAAATAACTATTATTTTTCATATGTACGAATGATATACTATCATCCTATTTAGGTTTTATATCGCTTCCTTCAATATTCTGATTTTGCATTTTTTGTACCAAAATTGCAATGCACGTGCGCGCGCGTGCATGCACGTGCAAACAAAATAACTATCACTATGCACATCTACAAACGCTATACTATCATCCTGGAAAGTTTCATATCGATCCCTTTTGTAGTTTCTGAGAACACTACCGGACAAAAAAGTACCGGAGAAAAAGAATAATAATAATAATAATAACTAGTTCTAATTGTAACGGGGACCGTTACATATGTTCCCCAAACCTTCCCCAAATAAAATGTGATGTCCTTGTGAATCTATAGCAAAAAATCATTTTATTTTAGCCTTTAATTACGTGTAGTACGTTTAATATGGTCATTTCAGTACCAAGAAATGAAAGAAAGCGTTGCACGTGCATACACGCGCACGCGTGTATGATTCCGAATTTCTGTTGATGTCGTTCAATAGGCATTTGTATCATATACCCACAGTATGAATTTCATAACATTTCCACCAAATATAAGGAAGTTATAGCGATTTTAAAATCGTCCAATCAGAATTCAGCACACGTGCATGCACGTGCTGAGCAGTAATTCTAACCACAGCAATTTGTAAGGAGTACCAAGACACATCTAAAACCTTAATATCAATAGAATTTCATGAAAAACAAAAACGTTATCGTCCTTTAAAAATCGAACATTTGAAAAACGTCGCACGCGCATGCGCGTGTGTGTTGGCATTTTTTGTTACACCAATATATAGATACACATATTGTCTACGTATGCTGTGAATATCAACTCATTTGCTTCATAAATAAGATAGTTACAAACGTTTTAGTACTATCCAATCAAAATGAAGCGCACGTGCATGCGCGTGCAAATTGGTAATTTTGACCATGCAAATCAGTTAAGGGTCTCAATATCTACCTATGATATGAATATCAAGCCATTTCAATGAACAACAAAAAAGTTAGACTGATTCCAAAGTTAGTGTACAAATTTTGTAATGCATGTGCACGCGCATGCGTGCGCGTGCAGACAAAATTACTATCATTTTTCATATCTACAAATGACATACTACCATCCTATTTAGGTTTCATATCGATCCCCTTAATATTCTGATTTTCCAATTTTGTACCAAAATTGCAGTGCACGTGCGCGCGCGTGCATGCATGTGCAGACAAAATGACTATCACCATGCACATCTACAAACGCTATACTATCATCCTGGAAAGTTTCATATCGATCCCTTTTGTAGTTTCTGAGAACACTACCGGACAAAAAAGTACCGGAGAAAAAGAATAATAATAATAATAATAATAATAATAAGAAACAGAGTAAAAACAATATGTTCCCAAACTTTGTTTGGGGAACATAATAATAATAATAATAAGAAACAGAGTAAAAACAATATGTTCCCAAACTTTGTTTGGGGAACATAAATATGAAAATATACGTTTTGTAGAATTCTCGTATGTTAAAATGTCAAAGTGAAAAACACTTTGTCTACAGGGTAATGTATGCATTCAGGGCAATTTCAAAATTTTCAGATTTATATATTCATATTTCCAATGTGTCTGCCCTTGATATCTTTAGAAATTGTAATGATTGCCTTTTCTTCAAGAATCCACTGGAGTTGCGAACAATGCACGTGATATAATACGACTATCCGAACGACTGGGAATTCCGACAGAGCAAAGGACCATGGGCTCATGGCATAAATATGATACAAGATCACATGATCAAAATTATGGTATGTAAGGTCTTGTCATAAGAAACATATATACAAAATATGAAAACCCTACCTTATATAGTTCGCGATATAACGGATATTGCCTATAGGTTAACCTTTCTTTAAAAAGGTCACTCCAAGTTCAAGGTTATAAGTAAAAATCTAAGGTACTAAAAGAAAGGTATTGTCACAAGGAATACACATATGAAATATGAGAACCCTGTAACTCAGAATTCGAAAGTATGAGCAAGGTTAAAGGTTCAGTAAAATTTTGAAATTTGACTCAAACTGCGAGGCCAAGATCACAGGGTCAAGTACCATGGTATGAAATGTAAGGTCTTCCCATTAGATATCGATATATAAAATATGAAAGCTCTACCTTAAATAATAGTTCAGGAGATATTGCAATTGGACACTGTAAGTAGATTAGTTTTTTTTTTTTTTTTTTAAAGTAGGCCAAAGTCCAAGGTCACAAGGTTTAAAAATGTTCCCAAACATCTATTGAAAAATTGCTTCATTTTAAATAATGTAGAAGAAACTTGAGGACGAAAATACTGAATCATTTGTAATCTTCAGCTCTGACATGTCTGAGTAAGCTGATTTGTTTTCAGGTCTTTGGTACTAAAGGAAAGGTCTTGTCACAAGTAATAACATGTACATTTGAAATATAACGATACTGTCGTTCTGACACCATTCGAAAGTTATGAGGTAGGTTAAAGTTTCAGACAGAGAGAAACAACACACACCCAGATTTTTAATCGCGGGACAAAGAAAACGAGAGGAAAGTTAACGTTTATATGTGATATAATTTTGTGTAATATTCTTGAAAAGAATTTGTTTTAATTAATTTCCCGTAGATTCCCACATAAAGCTGTGATCTCCTATTGTGGCACTACCCTACCCCCGGGGCTCCACCCTACCCCGGGCCCCTGAATTCAACAAGTTAACTTGAATTTGAACTCCCTGAGGATGCTCGCATATCAATATATCTGATCATGGTCCTGTTGTTCTTTAAAGATGTGTCCTATATACAACGTATTCCTCATATAAAACTTTGATGCCCTTTTCAAGGCCCCACTCTACCCCCAGAGGCCATGATTTGAGTATAATTCAATCTGTTTTACCTGGGGATGCTTGTATATTAATCTGTTTTACCTGGGGATGCTTGTATATCAATCTGTTTTACCTGGGGATGCTTGTATATCAATCTGTTTTACCTGGGGATGCTTGTATATTAATCTGTTTTACCTGGGGATGCTTGTATATTAATCTGTTTTACCTGGGGATGCTTGTATATTAATCTGCTTTACCTGGGGGTGCTTGTATATTAATCTGTTTTACCTGGGGATGCTTGTATATTAATCTGTTTTACCTGGGGATGCTTTTATATTAATCTGTTTTACCTGGGGATGCTTGTATATTAATCTGCTTTACCTGGGGATGCTTGTATATTAATCTGTTTTACCTGGGGATGCTTGTATATTAATCTGTTTTACCTGGGGATGCTTGTATATTAATCTGCTTTACCTGGGGGTGCTTGTATATTAATCTGTTTTACCTGGGGATGCTTGTATATTAATCTGTTTTACCTGGGGATGCTTGTATATTAATCTGTTTTACCTGGGGATGCTTGTATATTAATCTGTTTTACCTGGGGATGCTTGTATATTAATCTGTTTTACCTGGGGGTGCTTGTATATTAATCTGTTTTACCTGGGGATGCTTGTATATTAATCTGTTTTACCTGGGGATGCTTGTATATTAATCTGTTTTACCTGGGGATGCTTGTATATTAATCTGCTTTACCTGGGGATGCTTGTATATTAATCTGTTTTACCTGGGGATGCTTGTATATTAATCTGAATAACCATGGTCTTACTGTTATTGAGAAGATTTTAAAAGATTTTCTCCTATATACCTGTATTTCCAAGTGAAACTTTGATCCCCTATTGTAGCCCCACCCTACCCCCCTGGTACCACAATTTGAACAGACTTGAATCGGAACTACCTGGGAATGCTTGCATATTAATAATGAGTAATCATAGCTTTGTTGTTGAGAAAAAGTTTACAGATTTTATCTATGTATTTTCATGTAAAAATCGTTCCCCTTTTGAGGCCTCACCCTACCACGTACCAAAGACCACAAATTGCAATCGGCAATCCCCGGCTAACTCCGCTACGCTCCATACTAACAGTGTGCGAGGTACGAGTCACGCTAGGAGCTCCGAGAGCCACAAATTGAACACTTCCTGTAGATGCTGGGGTATCAATAAATGACTCGATCATGATGGCACGTGTCCTTGAGAAGAAGATTTCTTGTATATATCTCCCCATGTAAAAATTTTATCCCCTATTGTGGCCTCGCCCTACCCCTGAGGGGTATGATTTGAATAAATGTGAATCTGCACCATGTCAAGAAGTTCTCGTGGAGGTTTTAAGCTTTTTGGCCAAGTCGTTCTTGATCCTTCGCTTGAACACACTTGAATTCCCTTCACTCAAGGGTGATTTGTGCTAATTGTGATTGAAATAGGCCCAGTAGTTCTGAAAAAGGAAATGAAAATGTGAAAAATTAACGACGACAACAGACGCCGGTAAAGCTAAAGCCGAAGGCTCAGGTGAGCTAAAATGAATTTTATTTTTGAAAATACATGCGGGTATAAACTGCAACGCTTCACGCCGTATACTTCATGAAAAAGTATGCCGACGTGAAGCGTGGATTTCATACCCTGATGTATTTTCAACAAGAGGCCCACAGGCATTATCGGCCACCTGAGTACTAGTGAAAAATTATCACTACTCCCAAGGGTTATGGAATCTAGAAAAAAAAATTCTTGTTCTGAATATCTAAGCTAAATTTTAACATTCAGCAAAAGCATATATATTTTAAAACAAGATGTGTTCTCACAACTTCAATGTCCTCATAAGTGCATACACTGATGAAAGGCTTCACATAATATACTAGGTGTATTAACATTCAAAGATATGACTTATTTGGACCCATCCTAGAGTCAAAACCCTGGATTGTGAAATTCACAATTTTTTGTACATCTTTTTCTGCTATTCCTTAGTATGCATTTAGATTTTATACAGTATCAGCAAAACTTACACATGAACACTATATACTAAGTTTGGCCCCACCCTGGGGTCAGAACCTCTAACCCTGGGAATCATGAAATTTACAATTTTGGTAGAAGCTTTCCTGCTTTACATCTTTTAAAATGCATTTAGTTTTTCTTAAACATGTGTAGATAGTTGAATATTGGTCAATTTTGGGGAGTTTTTACCCCACTTCTAAGGTTCCAGGGGTGCAGGAATCCTGAAATTTATGTCCCCCCTTGTCCCAAAAGAATTGGTATAGTAGTTATAAAGAAGTTGAAAAATGTCTAATACTCACATATTTAATAACTGACCATTTTGGTCGCACCCTGATACCAAAACCCCTACCCCTGGGATCATCAAATTTACATTTTGGTAAAGGGCTACCTGTTCTTTTTAAATATCCATTTACATATGTAGTTTCAATTCAGTATCAATAGCACTAAAGAAGATGTTATTTAAGTGTTTTACACATAAACACTATATACCAAGTTTGGCCCCGCCCTGGGGTCAGAACCCCTACCCCGGGGATCATGAAATTTACAATTTTGGTAGAGGCCTTCCTGCTCTTCATAACTATGCATTTAGTTTTTCTTACACGTGTACGGTTCTTGAGAAGAAAATTTTTGAAAACTGGTCAATTTTGGGCAGTTTTTTGACTCGCCCCTTAAGCCCTAGGGGTGCAGGAATTCTGAAATTTACAATTCATGTCCCCCTTTTTCCAAAGATGCTTCATACCAAATTTGAAAACAATTGGAAAGATAGTTATCAAGAAGAAGTTAAAAACGTCTATTGTTCACACATTTAATAACTGACCATTTTGGCCTCACCCTGATACCAAAACCCCTACCCCTGGGATCATCAAATTTACTATTTTGTAAAGGACTACCTGTTCTTTCCAAATATCTATTTAGTTTCAATATAGTATCAATAGCACTAAAGAAGATGCTATCTAAGTGTTATACACATAAAGAAGATTTTTGAAAATTGGTCAAATTTGGGCATTTTTCCGCCCCTAAGGCCCCAGGGGTGCTGGAGTCCAGAAATTTATAATTTATGTCCCCCTTGTCCAAAAGATGCTTCATACCAAATTTGAAAAGAAATGGTTTGTTATCAAGAAGAAGTTAAAAATATTCAATTGTTAACGCACGATGGACGACGCACGACGACGGACAACCAATACGGAAGTTCCGAAATATCAGCTCTTTTGTGATGGAGGTACGTTCAGTATTCTGTTGAACGCTTGGGTGGGTACAAGATGTATATTATAGACTAGCTATGTAAATCAGAATAAAAGTTATGAAAGCGTAAATTTTGTTTATATCAGCCGTTGGTATACATTAAACTGACCATATGGAGAATAATATTTGTTCGAATTAGGCCATTAATTTAATTAAATATGAATTGATTTTTTATTTCCTTTTCTGCACGAGTGATACTTTTATCAAAGAAAGATGGTGATGATCGATTTTTGTTTGAGCTATTTTATCATCAAATACTAATAAACTTACTAAAATTGTGTGTCCCAGCAGTTTGGGTGGTTGCATGATGTCTGATGATCATCCTTTAGGCAATATATGAAGACAACAATAAACATTTGTACCCACCGCGTGTGCACGAAAGTATGTTTTGCGTCTCACTGTGCATAAGAGTTCCACAAAGGGAAAAAACCTTTGGGCAACTCGGAAATTGCGTATTGCAATAGGACACCCGAGTTTACTCAGGTGACCTAAAAATGAAATTTATTTTTGAGCGAGTGCAGTTGATATGCCACACTAGGAATGGAATAGAGTTCTAATCATATTGAAAGTTTAAATTATAGTCCAAGAACTGTTATTCCTTTTTTCATATTTTTATATGAAATATTTCCATTGCGTAATGGAATGTTTGGCCATGGATAGGATTAGTTCCTCCTTGAAAAACTTTTAAAAAGGAAATTTTTATGAAAAGTTACTTTAAAATTAGCTTTCATTCATCAAACTCTCTTTTTTCGAATTAACATTTTGATTAATGACACATGACGATATGTTTTATGGATTCACAATCATACACTATTGAATATATATATGTAATATCTTATCTGTAATACGCAATTTTATTGGCTGAGCACACTGAAAAAAAAATCAGCTTTAGGTAGCTCCATATTCACATTATAATCTGATAATAGTATACAAAATGTATTTATTTCCATTCATTGGAGCTAAAACTAATAAATTCTCAAATTAAATAATTTAATATAAAAGAAAACGCCTAGAATAACCGGAGTAAATATTGTAGGACGCCTAGAATAGCCGGAATAAATATTATAGAACGCTTAGAATAGAAGGAGTAAATATTGTAGAACGCCTAGAATAAACGGAGTTAATATTGTAGAATGCCTAGAATAGTCAGAGTAAATATTGTAGAACGCCTAGAATAAACGGAGTTAATATTGTAAAACGCCTAGAATAGTCAGAGTAAATATTGTAGGACGCCTAGAATAGACGGAGTTTATATTGTAGAACGCCTAGAATAGCCGAGGTTGATATTGTAGGACGCCTAGAATAGACGGAGTTAATATCGTAGGACGCCTGGAATAGACGGAGTTAATATTGTAGGAAGCCTGGAATAGACGGAGTTAATATTCTATTCTAGGCGTCCTACAATATTTACTCCGTCTACTTTAAGCATCCCACAATATTAATCCCGGTTATTCTAGGAGTACTTCAGTATTAACTCATACTATGATTGAAAACCAGGGCTGGGATTCATAAACAGTCTTAGAATGTATCTAAGTATAAAAAAGATTCTTAAACCAATAAAAAACTTAAGTACATGTAATTCTAAGATTTTGATTTTTCTACTTAGTTTTATTTATAAAACAACTTAAGTGTAAGAAAATTCATAATCGGTTCTTAACTTTAAGTGTAGTCTTTAGCACTCTTAAAATTGTTTTAAGAAAAACTTCAGTTAAAAATCAATAATGGCCGCCAATAGAGCACACAGACGATGTTTAGCTCAGTACAGTCTCTCACATATATCTAGTAATAACACTGTACAGTCTGTCACATGTATCTAGTAATAACACTGTACAGTCTGTCACATGTACCTAGTAATAACACTGTACAGTCTGTCACATGTATCTAGTAATAACACTGTACAGTCTGTCACATGTACCTAGTAATAACACTGTACAGTCTGTCACAGGTACCTAGTAATAACACTGTACAGTCTGTCACATGTACCTAGTAATAACACTGTACAGTCTGTCACATGTACCTAGTAATAACAATGTACAGTCTGTCACATGTACCCAGTAATAACACTGTACAGTCTGTCACATGTATCTAGTAATAACACTGTACAGTCTGTCACATGTATCTAGTAATAACACACTACAGTCTGTCACATGTACCTAGTAATAACACTGTACAGTCTGTCACATGTATCTAGTAATAACACTGTACAGTCTGTCACATGTACCTAGTAATAACACTGTACAGTCTGTCACATGTACCTAGTAATAACACTGTACAGTCTGTCACATGTATCTAGTAATAACACTGTACAGTCTGTCACATGTACCTAGTAATAACACTGTACAGTCTGTCACATGTATCTAGTAATAACACTGTACAGTCTGTCACATGTATCTAGTAATAACACTGTACAGTCTGTCACATGTATCTAGTAATAACACTGTACAGTCTGTCACATGTACCTAGTAATAACACTGTACAGTCTGTCACATGTACCTAGTAATAACAATGTACAGTCTGTCACATGTACCTAGTAATAACACTGTACAGTCTGTCACAGGTACCTAGTAATAACACTGTACAGTCTGTCACATGTACCTAGTAATAACACTGTACAGTCTGTCACATGTATCTAGTAATAACACTGTACAGTCTGTCACAGGTATCTAGTAATAACACTGTACAGTCTGTCACATGTACCTAGTAATAACACTGTACAGGGAGTGGAGGAAGGAAAGAGGGCAGGAGAGGGAATATTTGAGAAAGAGTGATGGAAGTAGGGGTGTGAGCGTGGGTGAAGTGAAACCGTGTCTGCCCATGTTAGTGACAATACATATCATGCTTAAAACTGTCATTCAGACATGTCAAAATTTCACCTCAGCCAGGCTGACATGGCTCTTCTCTACCAATTTAAACTTTGATATTTAGTCAGAATTCTTAATCATATTCCAAAACATTTTTTGTCACAAAGAATGCAAATATTCTAACGAAATTGTAATGTTGGTGCATATAGCTAAAAGGAACATTGCCAAAGTTCCCAAGAAATAGAATTGAATTCAGTGTAGTGGCATGAACTGAAAAACAATACTGGAAACCTTTTGTTTGAGCATCGATGTATATATAGTTTTTCTTGTAAAGAAAACATTGCAGTCATTGAAGCAGACATCTGAATTATCATGTTTGGTCCTTCTTGTAGAAACACTACTCTGATATGCCTTCTTCATTCATGTTTATAGGGGTTGAGGGGATTGGGGTGGGGTTTGTGTCAGGCTTTACTTGTGTAAAACTCGTTCTATTTCCCGACATTTGTTTTGATACACTTTTCATTTATTAGAATGCATAATTTGTGCAATGAAGGCAAACATTTTCAAGTGTAACATTTGATATAGCATACCAGCCTGGTTAGCTCGGTGGCGAGATCCGCAAGGATACCAAATTCGATCTTTGACGGATCCATAGATTCTTCTCTCCATAATCTTCTTTGATACAATAACCTACTAATGTCCAAAGTTATACATAAAACCTTCTGCAATACATAAGAGTTGACTTTGCATTTTTACTTGCCACAACCAGCAATTATCAAGATATATTAACTCTAAAACAGACTGGGTAATATGCGACATATTTTATTTGTAGAAACAAGCAAGCGAATTGTACCTGGAATGTCACGAAAATTTATATATTATTGAGAAACGTCGCTTATGGCTTTAAACATATAGATTCACTAAATGTTAACATGTAGCAAATGGGAAATTCAAAATACGAGAAAAACATATCATGTATATTCGTTCGCATATCATTTTGCTCTAATAATTTTATGGAAATGCATTGTTAACAGGTAAATCTCATCAAATGAATTGTGTAATTTTGTATACTTGCAGTTTAAGGTGCGCATACGGAAACTCCTGAGTAATATGAAATGCTAGTCCTTACATACTAATTTTAACTATGGATTACTCAGTTTAGGGCTCACGACGGGTGTGACCAGTCAACAGGGGATACTTACTCGTCCTTGGAACCTGATCCCACCTCTAGGGTATATATGGGTCCGTGTGTGTCCCTCTCTGAATATTTTATGCCTTAGAGGGATTATGATATTGATCACTTCGTTATCTTCACTTTTCATTACTTTCTTATCATTGAATACAACTTTTGTTTATCAATTTACAAATAAAGAACAAATATAAATAAACTGCTCCATTTTTTTTTATTACCAAAACAAATATTTGTTCTACAAAAACAAAAGATCCTTTATGAACAAGTAGCATCGAGTGCATTGCAAACTTAAACGTTTGATGTAATATGGCACAGAAATTCACAACAGTAGACAGTAATGTACACGATTCTCTCTCTCTCTCCTCTTTTGATTATTGTCTCGTCACCGGTACGGGATTCATCCTCAGCTCGTGCAGTAGAAACACGTAGCGTAATTATTACATTTAATCAAACTGCGATATATCATACACACCTTTCATCACATCTGTACAAACATCCCTTCTCTTTTAATTAACACCCGCCAGACATACCTCAACCTCATTCTCGCCAACAGTTGACACAGCAAATATTAAAGTTCAATAAAGATTTTAACATTAGTCTCACCGGTAGCTCATTTTGCGATATATGTGTTTATACAAGCCCTGCAAGTCTAAAAGCAAGCTCGTGAAAATTTGCTGTTCTTGAAATGCCCGGATTGTATAAACCACACACAAAATATCAACATAAAACTCAAGTAGGACATCATATATATGTACAAAATCACCGGTACATATTCATCCCAATTCAAGCTGCAGAAGTTCTGACCACTTTGAATTGAAGGCACATACAGAGCGGCTATATTCATAGATTAGCATTATATCAACCCCCATACAGAGCAACTATTCTAAATCTCATGTCCATTCCTAATATTCCGAAGCGTGCTTATCACCATCAACATGAGTATGTTAACACGCACGCGCAGACACCAACACGCATGCACAGACACCAACACGCACGCACAGACAACAACACGCACGCGCAGACACCAACACGCACACACAGACACCAACAAGTGCACACAGACACCAACTCGCACATACACAAACACGCACGCGCAGACACAAATACACGCACACCGATAAATTTCATCATTATGTGCTGCTTAAACATATTATTCAGTGGCGCACATACCTGAGAATGCAACTTAAAGAGAACAAGCAGATTACACTGTCATCACTGCCATGCAATACAATTATGCACAATGACTTCAACATATGGCACACGTGTGGCTGTTCACGGTACTTATAGTAAGTAGAGGGGTCCCAAAACAAGGGCTCCAATAATATACATCTAAACTAAGTCAACACCATTCAAAACACACACAACTTCTCAGCAGAGTCCACATTCATTTCATTCACCTGTCCATTCAGTCCATTTCAGCTAAGTTCACTCCATTCACCAGCAGTCATAAAAACTAGCTTTCAGTACAGTAAGGTCACCGGGATGAAACATCATCCGATTGTGCAGCATAGTGCACTGCATTGAGATTATCAATTAAACAAAGTAGATATGAAAAAAAAAGTCAAAGCTAAACACGAGTAATTACGTCATACATTCATAACAAGTTAGTTTTCTGATAGTAATGATCACCGGTAGTTAAATTTCTTCGAGGAATCTTTTCCCCTTTCGCTTCTTCCATTATCTTTTTCATTCAAGACTGCAGGTTTGACAAATCGATGAAAATCCATCATTTTCACGGTGTCTCTATAGATATTCCATAGCCATGTTTGGAGGAATGTCCACTTCGTTTTCTTATGTTCTTTTTCTTTCCAGTGGGTTCATTTCGCTTTCTTATGTTCTTTTTCTTTCCAGTGAGTGCGTGTTTCTCTCTCTGGGGACCAGCACCTTTTAAAGATAAGAATCAATTGAATGATTACTAAGTGTTAATTGATATGCGGATGTCGTAGCCCAACCTTACCTGTAAGTGTAAATAAAAGTTGGGTTTCCTTTTCGAATTTTCAAGATATTTTTCAATAATATAAAAGTGTAAATAAAAGTTGGGTTTCCTTTTAGAATTTTCAAGATATTTTTCAATAATATAAAAGGGGAAACTATAATTTAGGTCAATGTCCCTATCAACCTCTGAAAACTGTGTCATTGTCCCAGATAACGCATGTACAGTATGTGCATGAAAAAAAATTCGATAGCATCATGCCAACGACCTACAGCAAATGATGTTACTCCCTTTCTATTCAAATTATCATGTTGTCATGGTGTATAAAACTTGCTGACTATATTCTTTATTCAAACTTTAAATATCATATTTCTCCATTTACTAGTTTATCGATTATTCACCAGGTCAAAGACCCCAAACCTCCTTCGCCTTAAAGTACACACATTTTGACTACGTCACTACAGCTGGTCAATGCCCTCTGTGTTATTTAGTTTGTTTGGGAATCTACAAGCGTGGAGCTTTATTTATTAAAAGTTTTGAATTTTATATAATGAAAACTAATGGATATGTGTTTTATCTGATCTCATATTCTGAATAAGGAATTCTATATCAATCCTACTTGTAAGTGGTGTTTTATTTTTTGGTTTTTTTTGCTCATGTTTTTCTTGTTTGGGTCATACAGTTTCTCTTTAACATAGTCGTTATTAACCTGAGTAGCAGTCCAGCAAGGAATCATGAAATATTGATAATTTTCATACATAACTGAATGATCTTTTTTATATACCGCTTGTAATAATTGGCGGAAAATCTTTAAATTGCTTTCTGTGTGAAAAATACAGACCTACACGTGTATGTGCACAATAAAACTGCAATATTGTAGAATTTTCATCTCGCATGCCCAAGGGCCACACCACAAACCACAATTAATTTTGTGATATTTGAGAGTATAGGAATAAAAATATTTCATTTGTAACCTTTTCATCAATTAATCACTCTGCATTATTCTACAAGGACTGATACTGTTAAAACACAGAAAATAAATAAGATTTATACAACAAGCTAACAGTGTTAACGAATGCTACGATTACTACCTATTCTAGGGAAGATTTTTTAATTTGCATTTTCATACATGTAGAACATGTATTTACGGTATGGTATACTCTTAATCTTGTAAATATTTTTAAGATTTGATATTTAAAAAAAACGATTACTGAAGCATTTCGTAACAATCAAAAATCAAATTCATCAATTATTTTAGCATTGTTCACTATATCCAATATACTTTTGTAATCACTTCAATTTCAAAAACCAAATCCAACGAAAATAACTTGTACACTCTAGGGAAATGAGGTTTTGTGCCTTGGATATCAGTTACTTACTGATATATTTAGAAACTTTTCATATAAATAATGTGAATAATTTTACTGAATAATTTTGGTGTTATAAAATGTTTACATTAGGCTAATGATTAGCGTTAATGAGTGCGTATATAAACAAACAAGAACCGCAACTCAAAATCGTGCTCTAATGAAACGCTCCCATTACACAAACCAATATCAACTACGAGTTGACCGCTGGTCAGTGTGCAATAACCGGGTTCTGGTTATCCAGGTATTAAGGCGGTCAACTAATGCCCAGCGATAACCAGTTGTCCGTCAACATCAAAGCTGGCGGTCAGGTTGTTGTGAAGGAGATTTTGACGTTCAAAATTACAGTATGCTTTAAAATTGGCTTTAATGCTATTCTTTTGGGGATTTTTGAACCAGATTGAGTCTACTTGAGTAAAAATGTACAAAAGTAAAGGAATATATTCAATATGGCTGCCCACCATGTCAACCAACCTCCATGGAAGCATATTGTACTATGTCGTGGATCGCTTACAATCATAAACCTGTACATGAATAAAATAGACATACCTGGTAAGGATGCTGGTCCCCCTCTATGTTGTAGTAACTCTGACCTAGTGAGTAGAATTGTTCCCCTAACCCAAATTCTGCATCTTATATATGTTCAAAATTGAGGGCATTTAAGGTGAATGTTGGGACGGTACTGATTGGTGGGAAACTAGGGCAGTGTGTCTGCGTGACATACAGTCTAGGGCTGATTGACCCGACCTCCGCAATCTGAATATGCAATGTTGCGTATATATTATAAGAATACAAGATGGCTGACTAGGTCAACGCCCCCAGTAGATAGACTTGAGAGCATTGAACTTACACAGTGAATCAATTTCAGGCTCGAGGAATCGGAGAACAGTCACAATGAAATGAAAAAAAGTAAATATCTCAGATATTAGATATTTCACGATATATCTTATGAATAGACTAATAAATTAAATCAACTAATGTTTTTTTTTTTTTTAATTTTGTTATTGAGGTTAGCTTGATTACTATGTTAGTGATTTTTATGACGTCACAAATAAAGAACGGATTTCATACATTTTTCATTACTATAATAAGAGTTAATTGCCTTTCATAATGATTTATATAGTGACTTTAGTAGGGTTTGCAAATCAGTTCTATTTTTAACATATGGATATGTCAGTCTAATGAATATTTATGTTTTTAAATGGCGATCCCAGAAATTCGATTTGCCAACATTTTACTGCATAGTTTTTTTTTTTAATGAATTGCCTCTTCACCAAACAGTACATACTGCGTATACCAGAAGGCCTGAGGGGGGGGGGTAGCTAGTCTGAGAATTACTGCGTATACCAGAAGGCCTGGGTGGGGGTGGGTGGGGGGTATCTAGTCTAAGAATTACTGCGTATATCAGAAGGCTAGGGGGGGGGGGGGGTAGCTAGTCTGAGAATTACTGCGTATATCAGAAGGCCTGAGGGGTAGCTAGTCTTTGAGAATTTTAGATATTGTGTAGTTTTTCTTTTCTTGGATATTGTGTGGAATTCATTCTACTGTGTATTTATGTACTGACAATATAAACATACACAAACACACTTAAACAAAACTTCACCCGAGTTGTTTGATATGCTTTATCATTTTAGCTTTGTGATGAAAAATATGTCTATCAGCATCAAATCATCGACAAGGACAATTCATTAATCAGTAATAGACAAATGATAAGAAAACGTATTATAATTTACCCGTTGCATATTTTAGTTCGCATAATTCAGAAATCCCTTTGCCTCTTTCTTGTGAGATCCTTAATTATTACAACAATCATTGTTAATTTCGTTTAACTTTTTTTTCATATTTTCAGTTTTCTCTTTTAAGATTCTGAATGTACATATAATATTTATATATTTCAAATCTTTTCCCACCTCAAAATTCTATTCAATTTCAAATTGTTGTAGGTTTTGCTGTCTACTTGTCCTTTATCTTATATTTTCAATCCATGTTACCTAGCATTCAAATACCTGTTTAACTTTCTTATAATTTCATAACAGTATGCTCTATGTGGTTACTGAAATATTTTATATTTGTACCAACTAGTACCGCGTGGGGACCATTGCTAGCGGAGGGCTGGAAAATTTTGGCCTACGCTCGGCGCTTATGGCCTCTGAGCAGGGAGGGATCTTTATCGTGCCACACCTGCAGTGACACGAGGTCTCGGTTTTTTCGGTCTCATCCAAAGGACCGCCCCATTTAGTCGCCTCTTACATGCACAACAAACAAGGGGGTACTGAGGACCTATTCTAACCCGGATCCCCACGAGAATAGGTACACTGGTATGTATATGCTTTGAAAAGGGTCGACATAGTAACATAGGTAGAATTAGTCGGTTAGGCTGATATTGCACTCTTGTAGACGACGCGTGTCCATTCCGAATTGAGAGAACAACTTTTAAAAAAGATTTAATCGCAGATTACTGTAGTATATCGTAAAATTTAAAAATCTAGGAAAATATCATTTAACAGTATATGCAAAATAAGTTAAAAGAGAAAAAATATCAGAAATCAATATCGGGTATAAATGGATATATACCTGGCATACATTAACTGGTGTCATTTGTATTGAAATTACTTTATATGTTAATATTTGGGTGTTAGTCACCGTTACTTCATCATTATTATTTATCGAATATTGATTTTTATTGTGTTTTTTCTCGAGCAAGAAATACTTATTTAGAAGGATTTTCACTTAGTTTGCTCAACAAACCAATTCACCATATTCAAAGCACACATTTTTCATGTTGAATTATTGCCAGAATTCCTCAACACGAGAAGATCTATTTCTTTTCTTGCTGCTTGTAAATTGCAGCTTACCGAGAAGTCACTGACCCCTCTGAGGAGGAGCTTGTGGCTGTGGTAATCGACATGGATTGTATTACCGAGGTCAACGCTCACCTCAATGGGTCCATATTTAAAAGCCAACACTCATTGAGCCTACATGACAATGACCTTCAAAAAGACACGAGAACGAACTTCCCTTTACATACTAAGTGTCGTTCACTTTGAAGATATAGATCTCCATGTACTAAGTGCCCAGATACATGTACATGTATCTTGTTTTACGCCGCGCCGCTTTTACAACATCGAGTACTGATTAAATGATCGACAATGAAAAGGATTTTAACCGGATAGTAGAAAATACGTTCTTACTACAATTTCAAGATAAAAATTTGCACTTGTGCTTTCAAAATAGTATTTGCCCTCGTTTGATACCTGTCGATAAAACGGGTGAATCATATGATGATGTTTACAGCGTTCAATCACAGGGGCTTCTTATCCATTTTGTTCTCAATCTATATATAAATATCTATCCCCTGTGGTTCAATGTACGGTACAGTTTGTATTGTTCAGCAATCATCATCATATTTACTTTATCATTTGTAGTATAATTTTTAATCTGTATAATGAAAGGTGAACATAACGAATAGTGACCAATCTCCTAACTCCTAAAAACATTACAAAAAAGAGAGTTTGGAGAACACGGACCCCTGGATTATCGATATACGAGAGATGGGATCAGAGAATATATTTGCCTTAAAGGTTTGAATTTCCAGCATTTTAAGAATATTTGAACAATAAAAAAATGATGGGGGTTTGGATGACTCTGGGGCACTTGCCCATCCGAATACTCAATGCATCTTGATAGATGCAGCAGGAATATATCTGGTTTATTTAGGGCCAGGGCCCTTATTCACCAAATAATTCTGTCTGATAATCAGATACCTACCACAAGGTCATAAGTACACTGTATGTATTCAAGTTTTATTAACCATGCATGTACTTTACATATTAATCAAGAAAATCTCCAAAAATTTAAAAATAAGAAAATTACAGTATTTGTAAATTTTGATCTTATAGCGACTGTTGAAACCTCTGCACCATCAACTTGTTTGTCAGTAGCCTGCCTCGATTTAAAAGTGTGTTATTTTCTGTACAAATGTGCATAAAGTACATTGTACATATTTCAGAAAGCACCCCCCCGGGTTGTATTTACATGAAGGACAGAGAGTTATGCTAATCCACTCCGACAAGGTGTAATGATATAATGTACCCAACCGCATGGTACATTGTCTGAGCTAACTGAAAAATTTATTTCCAGTCGTCAGCGAAATAACAGAAACATGGGTTATACCGTGATCTAAAGTGAATTTTGTCCTTTTTGCTGTTTTCATCTATTAATTTTCATAATTCTTGTAGCACATGCATGGTTTTATGAATATGAGAGAATTTTTCATTGTGAGCTAGGTAGAATGTTGGTTGGGTGCATATTTTTACTCATATGGAGACGTCACCTTTGCTGGTGAAGGGCTGCAAAATTTAGGCCTATGTTCGGCGTTTACGGCCTTTGAGCAGGGAGGGGTTTTGATCGTGCCACACCTGCTGTGACCCGAAGGACCGCCCTATTTAGTCACCTCTTACGACAGACTAGGGGTACTGATGATATATTCTAACCTGGATCCCCACGAGATACTTGACAGAAAGGAATTTCTCATGTATGACTCGAACAACGGACTCTTGGATATAGACGGATATATCGCATGTTTCGGACAGGACTACAGAATGGTAGTCTTTGAAAATCCGTCTACTACAAAAGGAAATAAGTTATGAACATCTGACCAGAATATCTTAATTACAGAAAATATTGGTGTGGTTCTGATAGGTAAAATCTATTGAAAGTATGATTTGAATGTGCATCGTAAAAATGCACCTGTACATACTAAGTGGTCTTAACTTCAAAATTTCTCTATATGTTAATTAGTCAAATACATGTATCGTGCTTATGCCGTTTTCGCAACGGCGTGTCCCGATTAAATGTATCTGTGTATTGTCCGATCAATATGTCGATCTCCAGCGAGTACGAGCGGTCATTGACCTCGCGCTGGTGTCTCTGGTGCGCCTCCCGCATCACGTACTCCGTCTTCAGGACATTCACTCCGCCGTCCATTTCTCCCACACATCCCGAACGCTGTAACCGTCACCGAGATGCCGAAAACCTTAAAGCAGGTCACAGGTTTTTATCGTTACCGATGAAATGTCGCATGGCATAGTATATAGGAACAGTAAGCAATGCGGAGTACTTGCCAAAGTATTTTACTCGCTTGTAGCGCATTGTATGATTTCTTATGAGAAGTTACAGTTAGATATGTTACAATAATGAAAATTGTAGTTCTGAAACTTTTCATTTGTGAATAATTCATTTTAATTAATGGATAGTGATACCTGTTTGTAAGATTTTAATTATTACAATATGTTGCTAGAGGATAGCTATAACGAACAACACTGTAAATCCTGTTGACAATATTTATAGGAATAAAGTGTGGTCTTTTTCAAGCCATGAATATAATTCACGATATGAATAACTCAAAATAATTCAAATAATAATAAAAAACGACTACAAATGACCTAATTTAAATCTCTTGCGTATGATAACAAATTCTATGGGGATTCTGTGGAAGCTATAGATGATTTATCGGCGATTCAATGTTGAAGTTAAATCCATACCACGATACCTAAGCTTAATCCCGGTCTCAATTCCCTGGTGACCAGCGGACTAGAGTCATGGACTCCTCCCGGGACATCAATCTATCCCAGAAGAAGAACGCTGCTGAAACTGAAACCCATTTACAGGTGCGTGGACTGAGAAAATCCAGATAAAGTTCCCTGTTTAAGACAGTAACACAACGATAAACCACACTGGTAATCAAACTAGCGACCTTCCAAGCCTATCCCGTAAGTTACGGAAAAAGTTGGATCGACACAAGTTTCTCACAAATTGCTAAAGATTGAACTAGTGTTGTCATATATGTCTAAATGTTCATCTTTATGTAGGTATTCTATATTCATATGCAAGTATATTTTATCCCTTTGTAACTATGCAATCTGTGCATGCACATTCATTTGTAAATACATGTATATACCCTGTACATTCTTTTTGTACACATACATTCATATAGAAGTGTATTTTCTGTACATGTACATCCATAAGTAGATATACTATCTGTACATGTACATCCATATGTAAGTATATTTTATGTATATGTACATTCATATGTAAGTATATTTTATGTATATGTACATTCATATGTAAGTATATTTTCTGTATATGTACATTCATATGTATGTATATTTTCTGTATATGTACATTCATATGTAAGTATATTTTCTGTATATGTAAATTTATATGTATCTATATTTTCTGTATATGTACATTCATATGTAAGTATATTTTATGTATATGTACATCCATATGTAAGTATATTTTATGTACATTCATATGTATGTATATATCTTTCATCCACGCGTGTGTATCTTATATGATGTATCTTGTTCAAAACAGGTGATTTTATTTGAAAAACTTATCAACTGATTATCAAATTCAATATTTTCGATTTATTTTCATACATCAATGAAACATTTTTAATATCTATCTTTTTTTTTTGAGTCTACAAATATCGAATTAGCCATCACCATTTCAAAAAACAATTTCAATGTGGAGAGAGCGATGACTAGCGAGGGGCCAAGTCATACTATTGGACAGTTTGTCATCGAGATTTTCAAATGAGTTTTAATTGGTTCCAGAAAATCGTGGGTTGGGTAGGGTTTGTCTGGACACTCCATTAGACTAAATGAATTTCTGTGGCATTTATCAAACAATCAGAACATTTTTTATCAGATTCTTCATTACAATCGACAATGAGCACCAGTGAATTCATATAATATCCTTACTATACATGTTTACCACTCTACACGGCTGAGTTCACCCAAATCACATCATTATATATGTTGTTTTCTAATAATTTATTCAGACTTAACATGAAAATAACCTTTTACAATGTTCGATATTATCAATGGAATTCATATGTAAATATGAAAGACAAGTTTTTGACACATCTCAGCTGTGATAAATAAATATATTTCTATCTTAAATTTCCACTGTGCTCGTAAACCCAGCGAAGGACATCACTGGTTGATCATAAATACACGACTCTGAACTAGAATCTGACTGGATAGAGTTCTGTGTATCAATGGGACTTTTGTGATTTTTGACGAGTTGTCTTTCTTTGAACACATCGTCATTACTCTCCAGCGTCTTCTGACCTTCACAGTCCGAGACAGAAACACTGTAATGTTTAAGTCTTTCAGATTCACGGGTACACTTTCTTGTTGACTCATCCGGAAAAGACATATTGTGTGTATTTCCAGATTGAGAGGATGCCGTGAATGGTGAAGAACTAGCGGGGCACTGCCCCATGTTACAAAATCCATGTATACAGTTTTGCAATTTGTTTTCTCCGTTTAGGAATTGGTCGACCGGTGGAACACGCCTTCTATGCTGTTCTACAGCCATAAGTAGCTTTCTGAGGGGTTCCAGATATTCAAATCCATCTGAGCCACTGATACCCGGTTGGGAATCAGTTTCTGTTGATTGGTCCGATTTCTTCGACTCTTTTTTGTCGAGAGTTTCATAAATATGATCTTGAACACCAGAATATGTATTTTGGTTTGAAGTTTGGCATTCAGAGTCACATTTAGATGGAATGTAATTAAAATCCTGATTGATTTGTACGATGGCGTCACTTTCCAACATTTTATCGTGGATTTCACGATTCTCTGGCAATACCCGTGGAACACTATCGTCACCCACCCCTGGACTGTCACCCAAAAACACCCAAGACGTCACACGTTCACTGGACAAATTCACGAGATTCGTCTTATTTTTCACAGGATATGGGTTTTGCAAGGCTTTAGAGCCTGGAGGAATCTGTAAATTATTTTGCCCATTTTTATGATTCTGAGCAACATGAGATGTATTTGTACATGTTATTTGTGGTACACTTTCCATTTTTGAGATTGGATGATCAGGCATTTCAGCAGGAGATTTCTGCTCATTACTGCTGACTCCGCTATCGTTACACTCCTGACTGTCCGTCTTAACACAATTTGTCTGACTTTCCTCACCACTTACACTGAACTTCACTTTATTTGTCAAGGCATCGCTCGGTTTTCTTTCCAACTGATTATGGAAATGATTTTTGATATTGAGCTTTTCAAAATTTTTGATTTTGGAATGCATTGACTGTGAATATTTGCTTTTGATCTCATTGAAGACGTCAGAAGACGCCATGCTGTATTCGTCATCAGAGGGGTATTCGTAAGAAATTCTTCTGTTCCGTACATCGCCGTTTTCCACGTCTACCACTAAGTTGTGTTTGTACAGTGATTCCATCTGCATTAGAGGGATGTGACAATAGATGGCATGGTTTAAGATACACTAAAATTTCAGTTTCGTGACTCATCGTTTACTGAGTATTTCATTTTGTGTAAAAAGTCTTATTTCGTTGGTGGACTTGTGTATATAAAAGGTGGACTTGTGTATATAAAAGCTTTAAGATGAAATATTAAATAACAATAGGAAGAACAGGGTTGACGTATACCTGACGCGGAACAGAAGGATGTCTGTGTGCAGATTTCGAACGACACTGTATGATGATTGCAATGATGGATGAAATCAGAACGATGGAAGTGGGTAATGCAATAAGCACAATCACCAGTGGGTGAAAGAGCTCTTCCCATCCACCAGGCCCAGAGGGAGGTGTGGTTGTTGAAGTCAAACGAGAAACTGGCATTACGACCTAAAATAAAGTACAAACGTTGTAAAGGGGTATATGTATCATCAAGAAAAATATGATACATTCATTCTTATATTATTTTGCACATGCGCAACATACTACAGCAGTTTTTGTATTTACCGGGTATCCCAATATTGCGCTCATTTCAACGTCGGACATCTTCTGAAACGCCATTTCTGCCAGAGGTGCGCTGACAACAATTCCGTCGTAAGTGACCAGAAATACGACTTCTACTCTTTCTCCAAACTTTCTTTTAATTTCTTTGATCTGAAAGCATTTATCATGCATAAACAATCAAGTATGTATCTGCGATGATGAAAAAACTATACATGCATATGAACGGTTCTGTCCGTTAATGTAGAAAGTCGTACTGATGTTTCAAATTTAAGTGCATTTTGTGGAAGAATCTCGATTAAGCTCGTTATTTATTCTCTTTGCAATTAATCTGACATAGAATAGGAATTATGACGTCATAAACTTGATGTTTTACCGCCATTTTCGATATGTTAACATAACATCTTTATTTTCACACAAGTTTTCTTTTAGAAAACATCGAATACAAACTTGTACGAACATTTAATTTTTGTGGCGGTCAGATGGGTTTGATCACCGGTGCCAGATAGCTTAGTTGGTAGAGCACTTGACTAGAGATTCGGGGGGGGGGGGGGGGGGGGCTGACTCGAACCCCTATCTGATCGGTTGCATTTCCTTCATTTCTGGTGCGATACTCCAGCCCCAGGAGCTGACAGGTGAAAACGCCTGTCGCAGGATAAAGAACCTGGATTGATGTCTTCAGGATATGAAGGCATTTAGGAGGAAAGAATTTGGCGGTCAGACGAGTTCGATTGCTATTGCCAGATAGCTCAATTGGTAGAACACCTGACTAGAAATTCAAAAAGCCCATCCATTTTCTCCCATATACATGTAATTACGTATATATATCGTCGTACTCTATACACGTTTTCTTAAGAAAAAAACTGCAACTAGCAGTAGAATAAAATTGAGAAATTGCATCATAATAAAGGTGAAGACAACGAACAGTGATCAACCTCATAACTCCTCATAACTCAACCTCATAACTCCTATAAGCAATACAAAATAGATAGTTGGACAAACACGGACCCCTGGACGCACCAAAGGTGAGACCAGGTGCCCAGGAGGAGCAAACATCCCCCGTCGACCGGTGACACCCGCCGTGAGCCCTATATCTTGATCAGGCAAACGAGGCCATCCGCAGTCAAAATCAGCGTGCCAAGAACGGCCCAACAACCGGCATGAAACACGCCAGACAGCACCCGACCCAACGATAGGCTGCACTGGCAAACCAGATCGCTATAACGACCACAGAATCACATTTCATGATGTGTACATGCATTACAAATGACTATATATATATATATATCACATTCAAATTACGTGAAATTAATTTTATTAGATGTTCTCACTTTTATGAAATAAAGATAGTCTTTTTAAAGAGGAATAAGACATCAGAGAAATCTGATATGGATTAAAAGTGGACAATATGTACAAGTGTACAATCATATTTTGAAATTGAAATCCCGTTGAGATCCGGGTTAGAATAGATCTCCAGTACCCCCTGCTTGTCGTAAGAGGCGATTAAATGGGGCGGTCCTTCGGATAAGACTGCAAAAATCGAGGTCCCGTGTCACAGCAGGTGTGGCACGATAAAGATCCCTCCCTGATCAATGGCCATAAGCGCCGAGCATTGGCCTAAATTTTGCAGCCTTTCACCGGCATTGGTGACGTCTCCATATGAGTGAAATATTCTCGAAAGGGACGATCAATCATAAAAACTTTCATTTACCTTTCTTTAGATAAAAAATGCAGTTTCAGTAGAAAGTAAACCCCTTGATAGATTCGAACATACGATCTACAGTCGACATGTTATCCTATTGGATCCAGCTAGGCAATTATATTTAAAAGAATTGTATTGCTTATTGCTAATATTCATGTATTACTCCTTAAGTCTTTAAAATATTTAATTTTTTTTTTTACAGAAGTACAGAAAGGTGTCATGATCTTTTACTCAAAATAGCCATTAACAAATTATATTTACTTTCACTTTTATTCCCCTTTCTTTTCCTCGCCCACTGGAATCCTCTATAGAATATCTCTTCTTGCGATCTTGCAATCCTTCAATATAGATTGTTGTCAGACCTGCAAAAGAGAATTGATTTATTACAAGAATGTTGGTGTTCCGTCTTACCAGGAGGATGAGTACACATCAAACAAAGTTCTAAGAAGCAGCACCTACCCTCTTCAAGTTTGACTTTGAAGTTTTCGTTAGAAACATCATTGCCTATTTTAACATTTATTTCGATGACCAACAGATTGGTCTCAGGGAACGGATAAACCACTATGGAAGTGGACGACACTGCGAACACAGATGGAGATATGTCAATTTCAGAGGAAACACTTGAATGTATCACCTTTCCTTTGGAGGATTTAGTACCAATTTCACTCTTAATTTTACTTTTGGACTGTTCCAAAGTTGAAAAAATCTTTGTTTTTACTGTAGGACTATGCAGTTCTGCATACATTGTGCTTCTGGTCATCTTAAAACCATTATTGGTGGTAAGCAAACTTGCAGGAATACTCCTTGGGAAAGAATAATCGGCACTGATTGTTTCCTCTTCCTGCACTTGTATGCTCTCTGATGCTGGAGAAGAAAAATATTGAGTGTGCATTACGGACATCTGTTTGCTTATTTCTGGGATTGAAAGAACGGTGGTGGCCAGTTTTTCATTCCTTGAAGAAACCTTTTCAACGGAAGGTAAAATCGTTTCCAATTCAGACTGTCGTTTACTGTAAAAGGGTAGCTTTGAATGAACACCATCTGATAGAAAAGATGTTCCTAATCTGGGGGAACTGGACAGTAAGAACACAGATGCTCGAGTACTCAATGGGTCGCTTTTGGTTGAAAATGAAAACATTGATAATTGGGTCATGTCGACAGATGATACTTCAATTACAGGCGGAAGCTCTGATGTATGTTGAACAAATGTCGAGTCAAATTTATCCAAAGACACGCCGATGCTGTCCATGTAAGATGTATCAACTACAGAATTATCTGTTGATACTTTTATGAATTCAGAGGCAAAGTCTTTTATGCTGGACGTTTTGAAAACGGGTGATGCAGATTCAAAGTTTTGATGAGACAGAGCAGCTGTGTTTGTTTCAGAAAAATCTTTTTGTATATGGTTGCTTGATGTATGTGGAGTGAAAGAAGAATCAAAATCAACTGGAGATATGGCGATACTGTCTTCGAAGGTTGCATCAATTACTGAAGGACCAGTTGGTATCTTTGTGAATTCCACGGCAGAATCTTCTGTGATAGATTGTTTGGAAATGGATGACAGTGATTCAAAGTTTTGTTGAGATTGAGCAGCTGTGGTTACTACACGTGGGTAATCATTTATATGTATTTTTGAGCTTTGAATAATTGAATATTGTAAGATTACTGAACTTTCCACGACTGACGGTGCAACATATTCTGTTGTTCGCACTCCAGGAATATGTAATGATATATCACCTTGCTTTAACATCAAATTCCGCGAAGAATGTGGAACGTGTAGTCCTACTGACGCTTGAAGGGAAATGATAGAACTTTCATTTATCACATATTTCACCCCTGTGTTCTCAAAAGATGGTACCGTACTTGCATCAGCATTGTTTGTCGAATTCTCTGTCAAAACATTAATACCATGGGATGATGTCACCGAAATATCCTTAAAGATTGTCGAGTTTAGAATCGTCGTTTCCCCACCTGTAGTGGGAAATTCTGTATGGGGATCAACTGATAACGCTGCTGTAGATGTTTTATAAACTCCAACACCTTCCTGAATTTGACTTTGCGATGTTTCTTTGGTATTGTGAATTTGAAAGTCAAAACTGGCTGATCGAATATGATTGAATTCTGATAAAGAATACGAAATCTCTGAATGTAGGTGAGAGAAGGAAGATGTTGATATAATTTCTGTCGCCTGTGGTATTTGCGTACTTTCCACAGGTAATGTTGACATGTGAAACAGACCAGCATGTTCATTCCCACTGGAAATTATAACTGGACGTGATGTGATGGAATGTGATAAAATTGGATGATAAAAATCGCTTCGAGCATTGCTCCTGAAGTATTGTGTCGAACTAGTAAGCTCTAACGTGAGTGCTTTATTCTTGGAGGTCATTACTTTAAGGTAGTTACTTTCAGATTGGTCATAACTTTTATGATTCCACAATTCGTATTGAGATGCATTGTAGTCCTTCATGGTATCATTTTGGCCCCAGTTGTTGTCGATTTTACTCTGAGATAAAATAATCATTTGAGATTGAGAACTCGGTGACGCAAGATTAGGTGACGAAGCAGATACGATCTCTTTTAGGGTTTGTTTACTCAGGTCTTCATAGGCCTCTTCTCTTGTTTTGAATGCTATTGATAACGATTCAGCTGCCGACTTATCACTGGATGAGAGCAACGGTGTTGTGACGTGGGTCTGGAAGTCCCAATGATCTGGTATTGAGGTGAAAAATGATGGTTGTATGGTAGAATATTGAGGTTGAAATAAACTTGTATTCAATGTGTCAACTTCTGATTGAACAGTTCGTTGTTCTAGCTCAGATATAGTTTCTGACAAAGATGTGACAAGATACATTGATTGCAAATTTTCAGATGAAATAACAAGTGAATTGTGATTGGTTATATCATTATAAATAGTCTTAGGATCATTGAATCGTAGATTACTGTTCACAGCTGAGAATCTTTCTGTTTGCCTGGGTGTTGAATGAGATTCCGATGAATGGAATTTTTTTCTCCCAGTGAGGGTAGAAATAGTTCTGTTTCCGTTTTCTTGTACTCTTGTTGGATTCAAAGAATAAGATGTTGGACTTGGATCGATCAATGACCATGGCGACAAGGAGGTTGACAATGTTTCAGCGGACATCAGTCCATGAGAACTGGAAACATGTGTTGTATGTTTGTATGAATAAACAGAATCCATGCTCGGTTCAGGGTTGAGGGTTTCGTCTTGTGAATATTCCCCATCTCTGTTTGCTATCGTTTCACTTTCTAAAATAATAGTTTTACTCTCTACTCTTAATTTGCTGTAAGAAGGTGCGACAGAAATTTCAGAGGTATCACTGAGAAACTGAAATGAAGGTGAATAAGAATGATATTCAGTTGAGCCCTCCAAATCAGACATATAGGACATGCCATGGTAAAGTGATGTAGTAGAAAGCTGATCAGATTGTAAATGAATATCATTATTGTGATCAGTCAGATGAAATGATGAATAATTTGGAATCGATGTTTTCCAGACGTCAGCGGAAACAGACTTCATCCTTTCATGAAATAAATTATTTTCACTCTGTTTGATATCAATTTTTGTTGTTTGCGATAATGAAAATTTTTCATTGTTTTTGATGAATTGTGTCGATAATAGAGATGTTGAATAACTTGCTGCACTTGGAATGTAAAGTACATTGGAAGAACTTGTACTGAAATTTGACGAAACATGCTCTGAATTCTCAATTGACGACCTATAGTCTAAATCTCTGGTGACCGTTGTTGACAATTCAGACCGGTCACTTTCAATACTTTCTGTAAGTAAACGCGTATTGAGCGTCCTCAAAAACTTTGTCCTAGATTTCTCAAAAGAAGCGGAATTGTGCACTAGATCTGACTCTGCGTCAGACAATGGTGAAATGAGATTTGTATTTGGTGTCTCTTGAGTCTCTGAAACGAAATGGTTCACAGACGTATGCAACATTCCAGATTTTGTGGATGGAATTTGATCCTTTGATTTCTTAAACAAAGCCAGTGGTATTTGTTCACCTTGGTGTGTGGTCAATTCGTCGCTCATTGATGTTTGAGGTTCATTAGTTGTTCCCAAACTTTTACTATGAGATGCATCGTGAAAGTTTTCATGTAACTGTGGGAATAAATCTTCTCGTGCATTTGATATCACAATTGTCGAAACGATAATTTCTCTTACTTGTATTTCAGATGTAGCAATAGAGGAATATGACAACGATGGTTCTATCGAGGGAATTGTTGTCTTTAGTAAAGATGGGGAATATAGATTGGTTGTTAAATCCAGTGATTGGACCCCTTTGTAGCTTATTTCTGCAGAAATCGAGTTCATTTGAACTGATAACATCTTCTGTGATGATGATGATAAAGATGATGACAACTGTGACGATATGGCAGTGTCTTTGTCAGCTGATGAAAGGAATGGATGAGATGCTGTTGACAGAATATCTCCCGATGCTTTTTCTTGTGCCGATAGGGAATCGGAATAAATAAACATGGAGGAAGACAAAAGCAGTGTATGGTCCTTTTCTTGGCCAATCTTTTCAGAAGATGAAATCACCCCATCTAAAGACGCTGAAGTATGCAAAATAAACTTTGAGGATTCGGTACGACTTGATTCTAAAAAATCATTTTCTGAGGGTTGCAATGTTACATATTGAAACTTTTGCGTTTCCAACCACTTGTTTGATATACTTTTGACTGAACTGTCCTCTTTGAATTGTGTCCGTTCAGTTTCTTTAGAATTTATTTGAGATTGATCTTTGAAATATGATGTATATATACTTCCTAATGTAGGTGATACTGAGTCTATATTCAGTGACTGCGTCTCGATTGGGGTGGTTTCCCGTTTCTGAGAAATAGAATTGGAGGAAACTGACTCAATGGGCGTTGTTTCCTCTGATGTACTGAGTGTAGGCGATATACTAGTAAGTCCTTTATATTGCGGCAGTTCATCCGTTGTCCATGAGCTGGGGGTGGATTCCGTAATATGTTGTGTGGAATTCCATGACAAGTATGATGAATCTAAATTCGCTGAAAAGATAACATTTTAAAATATAACTATACATGTATATTCATAACAAAGGTCTTTATTAGCTTTGTGACCGGCGTGTACGCATGACTTTCAGATGTAAACTAAAGTGTGCAACGTATTCCATGTCATGAACTAAATTTAAGTTTTCTTTAATAAAAGACTGGAATGATACATTTCAGTGCTGGGACCACATCTGAGCTCTGCACAATATAATGTGCGTGTACATGCACTCAATATGGACTGGCATCTTCCTGACCCATTGAGGAAATATGATTTGTTTTACGTGATGAAAAAGTCTCTCTCTCTCTCTCTCTCTCTCTCTCTCTCTCTCTCTCTCTTACGAACAAGTGTGCTTTAACACGACATGCAAAAACTCCCATGTAATTTGTTTTAAAAGGGACCCTGTGAATATTTGTTTAGGTATGTGCTATACGTGACTTTGTCTACGAATATTGATTGTTAAATGTGATTGAATTCTTTGTTGATGATGAAGTAAAACTTTTGGGTTAAAATATTTCCATTACATCATATAGTTTATCAAACATTGTTTCCGTAAAGAATTAGAACAGGGTCGGAAATCAGTAACTGATATTTTTAAAATTGAATGATTTGCCAAAATAGCACCTAATTATTCGTCCTTTTCTCTGAAATCAAGCTTCAACAATCTTATGTAATATTAATTAGATCGAAATCATCGAGGAAACCCTATAATCCTTTAGTGGGCTAAATCTGTCAAATTAATTGTTGGACTAATTTCTATTTTGAAGGAGCCTATTTAAACACTTAACATGAATTAGATTCCTCAGGCCTAACATCTAATTACGTTAAAATTGCGAAGGGAATATTCTTGAACTGCCATGTAGAATTTGACACTTTTGGTTCGACATGTGCACGTCTTGTCGAAAACTCAACACTAGAACTAATGGCTAGTAATTTCATTCGAGCTAGAATGATTCATAAAAATCATTTTTGAAAAAGCATCTGCCAAAATTGAAGACAAAATTCTGCCTGAAATTCTGCGTATTGTAATTCGTGACTCAGTGCCACAGAGTTTTTTTCTTGAAATAGTTAAACGCATGCATAAACAGTATTTCTATCATACCAATCTGTAAAAAAGAACAACGATCATTTGTTGCATAGGAAATTAATGTTTTGTAGCCTATTATACATGCATTTTCAATTAGATAAGAAAGTGCCGTGGATCAGCTTCACTAGACCTCTTCAGCGACATGATTTGGCTTGACAGATGCATTATAAATGATTTGAAACTGTCAGGGTCAATGTTTCTCTAAGTCTCACATACTTGAAATGCAAGAGCGCCTTTCTACTTATAAATTTACTACACACAATTGTCACTTAGAAAGGGATAACATTTTACAAAATTTCATTTACCACTTCTCCGTTAAAATGGATAAAAAGAAATTGTGCTGTGACCGCTCCCCCGATATAAACCACATGTACATGTAAAACAGGCCCACAATCTTTAACAGTTCATATCAGACATTCAAACCGCAGGACTGACCAAGATTTGTCTAAAGTTTTCGTCAATAAAAATAAAAACTTTAAAGCTTGAATTTTATGAATCCAGAAGCAAGAAACACCCTCATCAATTTGTAGCATTGATAACCTCTCAGTATTTTATTATAGAAACTGGTGTTATAGTTAATTAGTTGTAGGAAACCTTGTTGTAATTCTTTTACCATCTCTGCTGGATTTCATCGTGATAGATGGTTAAAGATAAACCCCTCAAAAAACACGACATTCGGATTGCAGCTTGCATTCAAATGAACGCATTTTCACAGCTCATTTCTAAAGTATGCAATGTATAAACACTATAAAGATAATTAAATCATGATAGAATTTAAAATGGCAAGATATGTCATTGTAAGTAAATGCAGAAAGTAAAAAAAAATTTACCAACATTTTTAAAAATAGGGAGGGAGTGTTCAAAATGCATATGTTGTTTTTTCCTTGAGTGTCTCTTTCCGCAGAGTGACAATGACAGGAGCGGGTCCCGGTTTTATTGTGAAGCACATGGTAACTGAAGATAAACTGCCGCGATGGTTATCGTATTGCCGAAGTGCTGTGTGCCGTCATGATTACACACGGGTGATACAAGGAAGAATGCAGCTGCGCATTATGACCTTTGAAAAGCACAATTTCGTAATTTCAAGTTTTTTGTCCTTGTTTACAGTTTTATTTGAAATATGTGTATGTTTTATCAAATGTGTGTTTTATTATGTACATGTATTATGCTCTATCACAGAATATGGGAATTATATTATGTATATACATCAGATCATGGTTGATAATAGATAGATACAGATTTTTTTTTTTTAAAGTTCCTATTGAACATCACAGAAAAAGACCACCCTTTTTTTTTTTTTTTTTTTTTACTCCAAACATGCTTTCAATGTTATAATCAAATCACTTTAATTTTATCCCTACCCCGAGTTCAGTGCGAAAGAGTTTTATCATATTAGACTTATCCACTAGTCAAGGTAAGCCTAATAAGTATGATTTATTGATTCTTCATATTGATTGAACTGTATTGAAATATTTTGCTGATGGAAACACTTTTGAAAGATTGTTTTTTAAATGCGTAGAAATTGCCACCAGCAGAAAGCAGGTGTAACAATTGCGATAAGTCACAGTAAGCAAAGACAAAGATGTTTTGTGCAGAACCAGAAATCGTGATTACCCGATTCGTTGTTCTGTAGTAAAAAAAATCACGAAACCCAGCTAGATAAGTGTGGTTTTACAGGGCCCAGCATCGCATACTAGGAACCCTATTCTCTCTAAACTCACTGCATTTCTATTTAAAAAAGTGTTTATTATTTTGTATGAATTTTCCTTTTCTTTCTTTAAAAAAATGTATTTAGAGGTTATTGTAAAAATCGTATGTTTTTAGTTTTTGCGAACTATAAGATATTGAATATATGGACATTGTAGCTAGGTATATACAATGGTATATTTGACTGTTGTTTGATCACAACACCGACAATTATGGAAATGACAAATAAACTCTCGTATATAACGTTATTTTCACAGCTATTCTCTAGAAATGCACCGGAAACAGATCGTGAAGCAACTCGAGAAGAGTACGAACAGGAACTTTTAACCGATTAAGTTTTCCCTGAACCACAAAATATTTTTTTATGACAGTTCCTTGAAATATGTAAACACTGACCCAAGTTGATATACAAAATATCTACTTGAAATTATATAAAACATAGAGATTTAAACCGAAACATGTATTTTTAAATAAAGAAAAAAAGATATATCGATTTTACTACGCATGAGCATGGAAATACCTTGCATGTTCTGAGACACGATCTACATAGATACCTTCAAAGCATCGGCAGTGTTTGAACCAAAAAACAACTATCATGGTCACCCAAAACATCCAACAGCACATCATTCCCATAATCCCACAACACTCTCCTCTCACTAGAAAATACTAAATTCCAAATCCCGATTTTTTGCAACATTGACACACAGTCCGTGACGATGTCTTCTCTTGTAAAAATAGGATGGCGTCCGTCATGTTGACTGTTTTGAAGCTTCACTGCTTGCAATTCAATTTCCCAGACATCTTAAGCCGTTAGTACCTGTTTTGATTTTCACTTAAAAACATTACTTATGTCAGTGAGAAGTGCAGCAGTTTGGAACCAGCGGCAATGAAATACTTCCTGATTTAAACCGTCTTCCCAATAGCCGTTCAAAGAGCCTGGCATGTGTGGCTTTAATTGATCGTTAGGAGGTTTATCTTAGTCAATCTTCTTATTGCATAACCTTCAAAATCTCCTCCTCAAGTTCAGCCACGAAAAGCACGTGTAGAGATGTTTACATTCTGAAATAGGAACTAATACTCCGATGTAGCTATATTTTGTGGTCACAGAACACTCACAGTCAACATTTATGCTTTCCGATTGCTCTCTTCATTAAACTTTGCACGTCACGTGGTGCAAATCATGACGAAAGTCTCCGGACGGAATGGGTACGAAGAAATACTAATTGCTACATGATATCAGTGAACAGTTACATGAAAATACATAAATAGCTACCAAGAAACTATCTAAATATAGTGTTTACAAAAATCATGCATGCAATATTTAACAGTACTTTTGATACGTCACACCAGACGGGGAAGGGCGAATCGTATCTGTACTAGGTCTTATCAATCAATGATCTTGTTAACCACATCCAGATAAATGTAATAAAATTTAATAAATTCACAAAGATTATAAATACGATAAAATGTGTAGAGTTTGAATTACCTCTATATATCAACAATGAAGGGATTTCAAAAAATCTATTTTATGATATAGCATGATTAGATTTATTGGAGGTAACTATGTAAATATTTAGTTTTATGGAAGTATTTACAGCTGTACCTGATTCTAAATATAGAATATTTACCTGATTTTATAAATATATATCATTACTACAGTAACTTGATCCGAAGAGTCGGATCACGTCGAGTTGACAGGCGCGGATCATCAGATCACACGAGACGCGAAGCGTCGAGTTTGATCTGATATGATCCGCGCCTGTCAACGAGACGTGATCCAACTCTTCGGATCAAGTTACTGTAGTAATGATAAATTTATTATATACCCCCTATGCATTTTAAATCCACATTTATATGATACTAAATGTAATCCAAATTATCAAAAAATACAGACATACAGTGAAATTATGTTCTGTGTGCAGTTTTGTTTGTGACGCGGCCAATATTTTAAGCAAAAAACCGTTGCGTTGATGCATTGTGACGTCATTGTGACGGCATCAGTTTCAGAGGATA
The DNA here is from genome assembly GCF_947568905.1 of Ostrea edulis. Lineage (NCBI taxonomy): Eukaryota > Metazoa > Mollusca > Bivalvia > Ostreida > Ostreidae > Ostrea > Ostrea edulis. Next base: position 85,537,881 of record NC_079169.1, read on the forward strand.
CTGATACGGAATCAGAAAACCACAGTGTCAGGGCCGTAAATTAACCTTCAATTTGGAGGAGGCAGGAAATTAGGCGGGGGTCTGGGGGCCGCCCAGGCCCCCAGACGTTGAGCACATTTTGTGCACACTGAACACGTTTCGTGCAAAATCCTTGATTCTAGGGCCTTCTAAGATGTTACTTGACTAACTCATTCTAAAAGAAAGATTTGGAATGCTTTTTAAGGGAGGTATCATGTTCTTAGTTATTGGAAACAACATAAATTCTAATGAACTTTAAATTTTAATTTTTTTTGGCTCAAAAGTTGGAGGAGGCAGCTGCCTCCTCCGCCTCCATGTAATTTACGGCCCTGAGTGTGGTGATCCGGAAAACCGGATCACACGCTGTGAAATCCACAGTATCAAAGAACGATACATTGATGGGTATATAATAAAGGTGTTTATTTGGTAATATAGAAGTGTTTGACTCGTTTCATAAAAGTGTCTTCTTTATTCTTTAAAAGTGTCTTCCTGATTTAATAAAAAAATTGTTTACAAGGTTTTATTGTTTACCTGGTTTCTAGTAATATTGTACCGGTTTAATAGAATTGTTTACAAGGTTTTATTGTTTACCTGGTTTCTAGCAATATTGTACCGGTTTCATAAAATTGTGTACATGGTTTTATTGTTTACCTGGTTTCTAGTAATATTGTACCGGTTTAATAGAAGAGTTTACCTGGTTTTATTGTTTACCTGGTTTCTAGCAATATTGTACCGGTTTAATAACATTGTGTACATGGTTTTATTGTTTACCTGGTTTCTAGTAATATTGTACCGGTTTAATAGAAGAGTTTACCTGGTTTTATTGTTTACCTGGTTCTAGTAATATTGTACCGGTTTAATAACATTGCTTACCTGGTTTTATTGTTTACCTGGTTCTAGTAATATTGTACCGGTTTAATAACATTGTGTACATGGTTTTATTGTTTACCTGGTTTCTAGCAATATTGTACCGGTTTAATAAAATTGTGTACAAGGTTTTATTGTTTACCTGGTTTCTAGTAATATTGTACCGGTTTAATAACATTGTGTACAAGGTTTTATTGTTTACCTGGTTTCTAGTAATATTGTACCGGTTTAATAAAATTGTGTACATGGTTTTATTGTTTACCTGGTTTCTAGCAATATTGTACCGGTTTAATAGAAGTGTTTACCTGGTTTTATTGTTTACCTGGTTTCTAGCAATATTGTACCGGTTTAATAACATTGTGTACAAGGTTTTATTGTTTACCTGGTTTCTAGTAATATTGTACCGGTTTAATAGAAGTGTTTACCTGGTTTTATTGTTTACCTGGTTCTAGTAATATTGTACCGGTTTAATAAAAGTGTTTACCTGGTTTTATTGTTTACCTGGTTCTAGTAATAGTGTACCGGTTTAATAACATTGTGTACATGGTTTTATTGTTTACCTGGTTTCTAGCAATATTGTACCGGTTTAATAAAATTGTATACAAGGTTTTATTGTTTACCTGGTTTCTAGTAATAGTGTACCGGTTTAATAACATTGTGTACAAGGTTTTATTGTTTACCTGGTTTCTAGCAATATTGTACCGGTTTAATAAAATTGTGTACAAGGTTTTATTGTTTACCTGGTTTCTAGTAATATTGTACCTGTTTAATAACATTGTGTACATGGTTTTATTGTTAACCTGGTTTCTAGTAATATTGAACCGGTTTAATAGAAGTGTTTACCTGGTTTTATTGTTTACCTGGTTCTAGTAATATTGTACCGGTTTAATAAAATTGTTTACTTGGTTTTATTGTTTACCTGGTTCTAGTAATATTGTACCGGTTTAATAACATTGTGTACATGGTTTTATTGTTTACCTGGTTTCTAGCAATATTGTACCGGTTTAATAGAAGTGTTTACCTGGTTTTATTGTTTACCTGGTTTCTAGCAATATTGTACCGGTTTAATAACATTGTGTACAAGGTTTTATTGTTTACCTGGTTTCTAGTAATATTGTACCGGTTTAATAGAAGTGTTTACCTGGTTTTATTGTTTACCTGGTTCTAGTAATATTGTACCGGTTTAATAAAAGTGTTTACCTGGTTTTATTGTTTACCTGGTTCTAGTAATAGTGTACCGGTTTAATAACATTGTGTACATGGTTTTATTGTTTACCTGGTTTCTAGCAATATTGTACCGGTTTAATAAAATTGTATACAAGGTTTTATTGTTTACCTGGTTTCTAGTAATAGTGTACCGGTTTAATAACATTGTGTACAAGGTTTTATTGTTTACCTGGTTTCTAGCAATATTGTACCGGTTTAATAAAATTGTGTACAAGGTTTTATTGTTTACCTGGTTTCTAGTAATATTGTACCTGTTTAATAACATTGTGTACATGGTTTTATTGTTAACCTGGTTTCTAGTAATATTGAACCGGTTTAATAGAAGTGTTTACCTGGTTTTATTGTTTACCTGGTTCTAGTAATATTGTACCGGTTTAATAAAATTGTTTACTTGGTTTTATTGTTTACCTGGTTCTAGTAATATTGTACCGGTTTAATAACATTGTGTACATGGTTTTATTGTTTACCTGGTTTCTAGCAATATTGTACCGGTTTAATAAAATTGTGTACAAGGTTTTATTGTTTACCTGGTTTCTAGTAATATTGTACCGGTTTAATAACATTGTGTACAAGGTTTTATTGTTTACCTGGTTTCTAGTAATATTGTACCGGTTTAATAAAATTGTTTACCTGGTTTTATTGTCTACCTGGTTCTAGTAATATTGTACCGGTTTAATAACATTGTGTACATGGTTTTATTGTTTACCTGGTTTCTAGTAATATTGTATCGGTTTAATAACATTGTGTACAAGGTTTTATTGTTTACCTGGTTTCTAGTAATATTGTACCGGTTTAATAAAATTGTTTACCTGGTTTTATTGTTTACCTGGTTCTAGTAATATTGTACCGGTTTAATAAAATTGTGTACATGGTTTTATTGTTTACCTGGTTTCTAGTAATATTGTACCGGTTTAATAGAAGTGTTTATCTGGTTTTATTGTTTACCTGGTTTCTAGCAATATTGTACCGGTTTAATAGAAGTGTTTACATGGTTTTATTGTTTACCTGGTTTCTAGTAATATTGTACCCGTTTAATAAAATTGTGTACAAGGTTTTATTGTTTACCTGGTTTCTAATAATATTGTATCGATTTAATAGAAGTGTTTATCTGGTTTAATAGAAATGTTTATTCATAGAAGTGGTTTTAGAAAATTAACTCAAAGATTAACGCGCGTTTATAGTGAAAGGTGAATATAACGAACAGTGATCAATCTCATGACTCTTATAAAGGTGAATATAACGAACAGTGATCAATCTCATGACTCTTATAAGCAATACAAAATAGAGAGTTGGGCAAACATGGACCCCTGGACACACCAGAGGTGGGATCAGAGGTGTCTAGGAGGAGTAAGCACCCCCTGTATGGCTGCTTCGTCTGGGATGATTTCCTTTCATGTATAATATATCACAAATATATTAGATAAATGATATTTTCTAAACAATGCTATTCGTTTGTGGCATTGATCTAACTGTCTATATTTGCCAAGAACACAACACACCACTGGTTATTTATGAACAGTCTTGAGAAGATCAATGCATTGGTGATATTTCAGAGAATGGTCTACATAGTAAGATCATCTTGACTTCAATCAATTTTAACAATTCCTTACCAGGTGTCTTTCTCTTCGGTCACGTGGATTGAATTCGGTCGATATGCAACTAATCTACATCTTGTCTACGTAATATATATATATATAATTTTTTTATCATTGTTCTGAAGAATAAAATCATTAAAGTCAAATAAATTAGATATCAAGTATGTTCCTAAAATGATGATTCATATTTTGTTTTGGATATAATGGTTTGCGTTTGACCTTGACTAAACATTCGATTTCCCTGTATAGATCAAAGTACGCTCATCCTGCAATCCAGAATTACACGTTTATCCGCCGAGATCTAGAACTGGTTCATGTGGTGACTCCTCCATGACAAATAGACAAACAGATCGATCTTTTTTTTTTTTTATATATTTTTTTTTTAGCATTTATTAGATGTTAGAAAACGTAATATTCACAATCAAAATCATGTGGGCTCACAGCAGATAATTTTTGAAAATTCCCAGGCAATGCATACATGTACGTCCGTGATTTACTTTACAGTCTTTTATTCTTAAATCTTTCACACATGTTCAATTCTGATCATGCGTGTATTTGTTGCTTCGTAAAAAAAAACAAACATCGCTGTCTTTCACTATGCAGAAAAAAGAACTAAGAAGTTTCTTCTACATATACAAGGACATATATTTTCATACACACACGCCAAAAAAAAAAAAAAAAAAAAGAAAAAAAAAAAAAGAAGATACACAGACATCGATCAACAGTTTTCAGATAGGTTTGATCGTCTGCAATAAAATCGGATAATACGTGTGCTTGCGTTCGAAATCTAACATCGAGGTTAGAAAAAAATATACCATGCTCAGTCTCGCAGGTGTTTGGCATTATTCAAGATGTCCCCTATGTTTAACATAAACTGTATCAAATTTTGAAAGCACTGAATATTAAGACAAGCTATATTTCTTAAATAATCATGTAAAGTTATTGTTAACTACATTTACTGCAGCTGATCGAACCCGAACACACGATCCTAATACTACATGTACAATTTGATATCGATCATAAAACCCATAACGTTCCCATAACAACTGTTCTCATGATGTTTTCCAAAAATATTTTTGTCAATACTACTTCCCGGAAGAGAAATATAATACGTGAATTGATTCAATATCATTATATTACATAAGATATAAAGTACAATGTATTTCGGTCACTATTTCAAGTACACATGCTACTCTCATTGTATTAAAACCAGTTTTTATAGTGATGCATAAAATATTTGGTTTTAACTGGTTTGTTTGTGCACATTTGGGAGAACAACATAAATGTTGCCATAGGATACGTAAAATATGCTCAAATCATACGTTTCTGGAGTTATCTTTGTTTTAGTCCTTTGGGAATTTTTCACATATATTGAGACAATTTCAGCGGCAAGGGATACGTCACAAGTGTACATTTATGTATAGTGTACATCTATGTATGGTGCTCAGCCCATAACAGTAGTGGTTCTTTTTTCGTCGTTATGCCTGCCGTGATGTATGACCTCGTAGTTAAAGCTTCATCCCAAAGACCCATAGTCCAGTGCTCTCCGGTCGAGCTAAAGCTCCACTAGCCAGATCTAGTAGGAAGGTCATATAACTGACACTACCACACTATGTGGACACAACTATACAAAATTGTACTTCCATTATTATAAGTACTGAGCGAACTATCGAGAAACCCCTTTTAACTAATGCCTTTCCACAAAATAGAAACATTTAATGATGCCGTTCCTTGCTTTAATTCAATTTTTAGTATCTCATGATTTGATTTGAACTATCAAAATTTCTAATAGTATTGCAATACAGAATGTTTTAAGAGATGCACTTCTTAACGTTAACATTTTTGTTCACAATGAGGCTTTCGTTATACCGGGGAGATATATAGCCGTGACTCACGTCAATCGTCAGGTATAACAGATATCGGTAATTGCATTCAGCTATATATCATACTTATCAAGAGAGAATGTTATCAAAGACACCTCTCTTGATCATCATGAAATTCCAGTTTTAACAATGTTACATCTAGAATAACTTCATACATATAAAACAGTTTAAAACAGCTGTTGTGAGAGACGCGTGACCGATCGTGCGATGCAGTCAGCATCAAGTTTATGAAAACTTTTGAAAATTATCGACTGTAAATATCCTATGGGATGGTTAGAATTTGACTACTGATGTAATTAGAATTAATTATTTTGCTAAAATATACATCCAGTGACATCCATTTATTTTCCTAACTAGCTACCCCCATAATTAATTCTGTAACTAAAATATATCTAATGAAATATTTACCCCATAACACGATTTTTAAAACCAAGGCATAAAAATTGAAACAGTTGGATCATCTTCAGCAATTAACAAATTTGTCCGTTTTGGGCAACATAGTCGAGTTGTCAAACATCAGCATTTGAAGTGGCACTGGGTTCATTCGCAGATCTACAAATTACACCTGAAGGGAACCTTTTACGCGGATCCTTATAATAGCTTGATACAAACTGTCTCAGGGCCCCTCTCATCAATACCCAAATTCCATCCTGCAGCTCAAGGAATTGCTAGATTCAAACCTGCAACCAACAACATGTCAGATTCATCCAACAACTCAAGAACTTAAATTCCAACCTGCAACCAAGCACTTGCCAGATTCTAACTTGCAACCAAAGACTTACCTTATTCCAACCTTCAACCAAAGACTTGCCAGATTCCAACCTGCAACCATAGCACTTGCCACATTCCAACCTACAACCAAAGAATTGCCAGATTCCAACCTGCAACCAAAGAACTTACCAGATTCTAACAAGCAACCGAAGGAATCCACAAACATTGGATAATTCAGCTATTCGATTTTATCTTATCTTTTCTTTCACATCTGTAAAGCGCTTTAGATAACTAATGTTGATAGGGTGCTATATAAATCTTTTAATTACAATTCTTTGTATAAAAGCAATTAATTACATCTCATTTTCCAAAATATTATACTGAAGTTGTTCGAGAATATTTCCCAGGAGAGAGGAAAACTATAATTTGTTTGTTGTTTTATGTCCGAGTCAACATTGTTTTTACTCATTGTGACGTCAACAGTTTTATAATCTAGGCCTATGTGTAACCTCAGCAGTGACATTCTTTATCGTGCCAACGCCTACCATGACACAGGAACTTCGTTTTTAAGGTCATCCGAAAGATCCGTGCAGTGATTTCTAATGATGGGGGTGAAGGAATAACGCATTGTCACAATGACTGTCTTCCTCTTTAAATAAAAATAAAAATATCAGCAGTATTTGTCTATTTCTTTTCAATCTAATTTCTTAGCTGAGTTGTTCAGTAGGTAAATGTGTTAACTCCTGATCTGTAGATGGTGGGTCCGAGTTTAGCTGGGGTCTTAATTCTTCTTGATAAAATGGAAAAGTGTCGACTGCTCATCTATAGATGACGGGTTTGAGTCTAGCAGGGGTTTGAGGTTTTTTTTCCAGATTACATTCTACTAAACTTATATTTTCTAACTAAATTAGGTAAATTTGAAAAATTTCATCTAAAAACATTACTATACATATTCTCCACTTTCCATCCCTATCAGATTTCTCTGGAGTGTTAATCCTCCTTAACCCTATATCAGATTTCTCTGGAGTGTTAATCCTCCCTATATCAGATTTCTCTGGAGTGTTAATCATCCTTAACCCTATATCAGATTTCTCTGGAGTGTTAATCCTCCTGGTTTGACACGGCGTAAGGATCGAGACCTTCCGTTTACGAATACTGGTCAGGGTTGTTCAGTAGTAAAGCATTCGCTTCATAGCTAGGAGGTCATAAGTTCGAGCCCCGCTCGTGCCACGTCAAATGTAAGACGTAAACATAGGTAGTGATTGCTCCTTCGCCAAACTCTCAGTATTTAGAAGTGAGAATCACGGGTCTTTCGTATATGACCTTAAAACTTGAGGTCTCGTGTCGCGGTAGGTGTTGACAGATTAAAGAACCACTGCGACGGCCCTGAGCGCTAAGCATAGGTCAAAATTTGTAGCACTTCACCAACAACTGGTGACATCTCAATATGAGTGAAAAATCTCCACGGGACGTAAAAACCAACCAACAAACCATCCCGTTTTCGAAGCTAGCGACCTAACCATGGGGCTACATTGAATATATAAATGTTGCTAGCGACCTAACCATGAGACTACATTTCATTTATAAATGTTGAAGTCTAAGAACAGAAATGCATACATAATGCTGAGGTTCTCCTAATTTTTTTTACTATATTTTATTTCATATTCATTTTGTTACAAACTATATTTATAATCTCACAGACATCAACTATCTTTATGTACAATGAATGAATTGTCTTCATTTTTCTAACCTGCACTGTACTCACTTTATGTATAACTTTTGTTTACATTTAATTTTATTCATTCTATGTAAAAAGTTAAACCTATGAACTGTATGGTTCTTGGTAATAAACAATACAATACCGCAACCGGTAGAGGAATGGAAAATCCAAAACATCTGACATAAAATAATGTAGATATCACTGGATGTCAGATATCTCACTGTGTAGCCTGGATGTCTTCTAACGTTCGTAGACACAAGGCACATGAAGTTAGATAATCGTAAATAATAATCTCCTAACTTTATACAAGATATATGTGGTTTTACCTCGATCACATTATATAGCCCTGTATTCAGTATTATTATATCTGTAATATAAAGGTATGGAATACGTATTCAAGTATTTTATTCTGATATCAAAATACTTTCAAGAATGCACTTGTTCAGAAATGTTTGATTAAAATAACAAACTATGAAGATGAATATTTGACCTGTCGACCTTTGTATCGTTGGAAATGTCAACATAAGGTTATGTTATTCTATGTGGTTGTTTTGATGTACATGAATTTCATGAGTTTTTAATACAATTTATTGTATTTGTTTCCTTTTCCTTCGTTTCCATGACATTCACTCACGTGGTTGAATTTTGCCAAACCTTAATGTAAAAATAAGTATACTTCTCACTGGCTAGAATTTCTCTTCCATCTGAATTTATTTTTATCGATATTTACTAGTCACATTTTTCCACCTGAAAAACATTGCATATATTAGGATCGAAATCCATAAAATATATATAACATATATAAAAAGGTACTGCTGTAGCTTTGATTTCTATTCTGGGAGTCATCCCCCGTATCAATGTTCGGAGAAAAAATGCTAAATTCGCTCAGTATTTTCCCACGTAATACGGGGACAGGACTAAGTCTGGGGTTGTTCGAACTCCCGTGACTGCGGAGCCGGTGGGTGCTGTGCCCCTGTGTCCACTCTACTGAAGAGGGTCTTTTCTCCTACAACTGACTGCCAATCACCAGAATTCCCGTACGTCAATCACGTTCGTCTGTCGTATGTCAGTTAATCAGGGAAACAGGACCGACTTGTCAGTAAAACTATTTGTTGTCCACACGGGCTGTATAGGTAACCTTTGATGGCCCCTTAGATCACTATAAACATCTTTTTTTTTTCTCAATGAAAATATCGGTATTTGATGTTTCTAAAGATATATGAACGTGAAACAGTTCCGTTTTGAGATCATTTTGGCATCATGCGTCCTCTGCCCTGTATTGTCTTGTGTTGGATATGGACGGCACACTTGGCAGGTAAGCACAACGGCCAATAATATAAATCTAAGTATTAGTACAAATATTCAAATACATACATCACGTAAAGGAACATTGACTGATTTGTGACATTTTAAATGTGAGTTTGAAATGAACTATTGTTAACAATGTTTTCTCTTATGCAGATTTTCTCAAAATCTATAATTTGAAGTGATGCATTTCTGTCAAAATGGTATACACTAGCAATCATTATTCTATCGAAATGCTGACAAGCAAAATGGATTATCACGATAGCGGAACATCGTTATTCATTGATATATCTTTTAACGAGTCTTAATTTCATTTTTTTCCTCAGGATCCTTTTTCATTCCAAATAAGAGGATCATCAGGACAAGAGGCAAAGAGAGTCAAAGTAGTTTCAGTGATATTCTTGGGAAAATGAACGAGCTGATGAATTTTGCGATCTCAGTTACCAAAACGTCCAGGAGACCAAAAGCAGATGTTGTTGAAAAGAAAGTGACTGGGATTGTTTGTCCATCTTACAAATGTTCGGATAAGATAGAACCCGGATGTCGGAAGTCCGTCTATTACGTGATTCAAGGACAGCGATGCATGGGCTGTGATGTAGACATTTGCAAAGTAGAGAGAAGGCGAGAAAATGCCCGGATGCCCTTCAAACGTTCAAATATCAACGAAGACGGGGCAATTGAACAAAGAATATCTGTAAACCCCTTTAATTTTGAGAATAGATGGGCTTTCAGCAGAAACGGTCGTGAACAGTTTGATCGTTCTAATTCTCTGCAGTCGGTGTTGGCGGATTCAGCTGCGGATCGGCTGCCACCCGGATCCGAGAACAGCTGGATTACCGGATCAATGTTTTAATCAAGTGGCCGAAATAATGATCATTAAAATTCCACAAACTTCTTAACAGCAGTAAAAGCCAGGGGTTGCTATTTTTATTAGGCATCAAATGCCTGTTCAATAAGACACTGAAGTTTTAACTTAGATGCATGTATCGCTTACCGTATTCTGCAAAGTCATGTCACTCGGAATAATAAAATAATGTTGTGTGCGTTATATGTACATTTATCATGATTATGTTGTCGTTTTTTATGTGAGGAGAGCAGTCTATCTGTAGACTGGCATTACTAGTTTTCTGTACTACAAAATATATAACATGCACGAAATGAACATATTTACTGAATTTGTGTATTGCACATCAGTCCGAGCAAGACCTTCTAATGACTACACCAAAAGTACTATTCTAATACTCCGCCTCTTGGACATCCTTTGGTTATTTTCACGTGTGTGGTAGAAATCTGTAGGTACTATTTTAATACTCCGCCTCTTGGACATCCTTTGCTTATTTTCACGTGTGTGGTAGAAATCTGTAGGTACTATTTTAATACTCCGCCTCTTGGACATCCTTTGCTTACTTTCACGTGTGTGGTAGAAATATGTAAGTAAATCTTAAAAAGGAAACAACAGATTCCTTCATGTCGCCAGCTAAAGTAAGTCTGACAATTCTGTATCGCGGATTAAGTGGTGTATGGTATGTAAATTGCTTCACTGAACTAAGGAGGAAATGTCGTAATTTACAGCAAAAAAATGTATTTTCTAAGGTTACAATTAAGGAGAGTGAAATTATCCTGCACCCATTGCGAAATAAAGCACATGATTTAGGAATTGACACTGGCATCCTAATTAGCTGTCTGATTCACGGTCTCTGAAAAAGACTATCGCAAAGTCAGTTGACAGTTCTCCCTTACATGCTCAAATTTGTTTTGCTATTTTACGTCCCTTCGAAAACGTGTCACTGATTTTGAAAAGTCACCACCTGTAGTGAAGTACCACGAATTTTAAACCTTTGTATGATGCGCAGGCGCGTAACATTGAGTGTTCTTTAACATGCCAACGTCTGCTGCAACACGGGGCTTCTGCTTATTACAAGGTCTCATTGGAATGGACCATGACTTTCACTTCTATATGCCGAGCGTTTGGCGAAGAAGCTTTACATCTTAGGTTTGACGCGGCGAAACTACGAGCTGGGTTCGAACCGTCGACTTCCCGGCCATGAAATTAACGGTCTAACCACTGTTCCAGCGCGGTTGATGTATTCAAATCAAGATAGGAGTATAGTGGTAGGACATATGGAATATTTTAAAATAGAAAAGGCATTTACATACCTGTCAATGTTCTAGCATTTCGCAGGAAGTGTCAAATTGAAAACTTTATGTGATCGGTACAGTATGATTAACGATTAATTAATCAATTATATCGATGATAACGTGCTTAATAATGTTGCCCTGTCATTAGATGCTACATGTTGTGTATTGTTTGTTGAGTTAAAATACATGGAATATAGAAAAATCATTCTGAGACCAAACGTTTGGAAATCATAAATTCAATAATAGAAAATATACAATAAAATATAGCTGTATTTGGAAAAAATGGAGCGAAAGAAAGAAAACAATCAACCTTTTGGAGCATCGGAGTCCCTATTCACAGATAATCTGGAGACTGAATATAGAATTCGCCATTACTGCAAGGGAAAAACACATATGCTGTAATTACAGAAAACACCACTTATAATGTTAAGATGCCCTTAACGACATCGGAAATATTAAATGTGTTATTGGTGGTTAACATGAAGTAATATCGGTATTTGAATTAGATTGTCGTGGTTCATGTTTCCGTCATATGGTTGAACGAATTTATGGCATATAGTCCATCAAATTTGGATTTGATCGACACAGAAAAACGTGTTGCTCTTCGACTAATTGAAATCCACACCATTTCTAAATCTTGAAAATATCCGTGGATTGCTTCTATCCATCCATTAGATGGTCAAGAATTAGATGATTAAACCGTAATAGTGTAGTGTACCGATTTGAATTTTTGACATCTTAAAGTTTTCTCATGATCAGGTTTAAAATACGAAACATTGTTAAAAAAAACAAAGAAAAAAACCCCTCAACTATCACTTCATAAAACAATTAAATGGGAATAATTCATCGTCATACTGATTGACATCCTTTCCAAACACAAACGGAAAAACAAATATCAGCAATATATTCTGTGACCTTTTACATTTTATTACCAAGATTGATAGCTTAGTGGTATAGCGCGTGATATTGCCTACTTGGAGAACGTGGGGTCGAGTCTAGCGGAATTTTTTTCCCTTAAGGTTACTTACCATTAAAACTGCATTTTAATAAGATAAGTGCTAAATCTGTCAATTTCAAACAGTATAGTATATATCTTCCATCGGTTTTCATTTTTGTGTCATTCCTTCTGGATTAGGATCAACGTCTGCATGTTAACGTTTTACAATTAAACCCTTGACCATTTCATATGTGAATATATCAATATGATTTTTCTATAAATAACAAAACAGAGTAAATTTCGTTTCAAAATGCTAGTGGTCCAAATTAGGCCAAATCTGTATATAGCTCTCCTTGGTATGTTTGGATGCCTGTCTCTGCTGACACGAGTGTTTTTCCTTCACATCTTTCGATGACGGAGGCGGACAAACACTGACCGCTCATATCATGACAAAAAAGACTGTCATATTGTGTTAGGTTTCAACATCAAACGGCGCCTGGTGAAAATAAAAACGTTACTGCATAACGTCACCGTAAAGATACCAACATTTCCGACATTTACAAGACCGTAAACATCTTCATTGTTGTGAGGGCGGAGAGAAATCTTCTAAATGGAACCTTTCTGTTTTGATGGGTAATACAATGTGTTTCCTTGTACAACATAGTGTTCAGAAGTCGAAATATAATATTTTTTCTTGTTTTACATTGATCATAAGTATGAGTCTACACAAGAACTCTATATACATGTATCATGCAGTTTAGCACCGACTCTTGCTTCCTCAAGACATATTACATATTGCATTAGGAACAATGCACATGTTTACATATCAACCGAGTACTGATGTATACATTATAAGGATTATCTCCCTCGTGCATAGCTCTATCCTTGGACGAATTTGGCTCCAGTTTTTGGCACTCTAGTTTTCCTTTTAGCTCTTACAAGTTGCTTGTTATTTCGAATTTCCAAAATTTCGGCTTGAGCATCACTGATGAGATATTATTTGTCGAAATGCGCATCTGGTGCATCAAAATTGGTACCGTATAAGTTCTACATACATATGAAACTTGAAATACCACCAATGACAGTGTATTAACTTGAATAATTACTCTTTACTGTGTATTGTCTTCACTTGTATCAATAATTATATATGTTACATGTTTATGCCCATTTGGGCCGATTTGGTAATAAATACTATTCTATTCTATTCTGAATCAATTTGACGAACAAAATGATTTCATGATGAAAGATTTATGAGAAATTAAATAGTTTGGTTGAAGATAGAATAATCTTCATAAAGTTTTTAAAACCATCGTTAAATGCATCTTCACAGTAAGGACTACATGTACACGCAGTCCTGATCGGATAAATACGAACTAAATTGCTGGTCAATCAACACGACTAAACTGGTGGTCAACCGACACGACTAAACTGGTGGTCAACCGACACGACTAAACTGCTAGTAGATCGACACGATTAAATTGCTGGTCAATCAACACGACTAAATTGCTGGTCAATCAACACGACTAAACTGGTGGTAAACCGACACGACTAAACTGCTAGTCAACCGACACGACTAAATTGCTGATCAATCGACACGACTAAACTGCTAGTCAATCGACACGACTAAACTGCTAGTCAATCGACACGACTAAACTGGTGGTCAATCGACACGACTAAATTGCTGATCAATCGACACGACTAAACTGCTAGTCAATCGACACGACTAAACTGGTGGTAAACTGACACGACTAAACTGCTAGTCAACCGACACGACTAAACTGCTAGTCAACCGACACGACTAAATTGCTGATCAATCGACACGACTAAACTGCTAGTCAATCAACACGACTAAATTGCTGGTCAATCAACACGACTAAACTGGTGGTAAACCGACACGACTAAACTGCTAGTCAACCGACACGACTAAACTGCTAGTCAACCGACACGACTAAATTGCTGATCAATCGACACGACTAAACTGCTAGTCAATCGACACGACTAAATTGCTGATCAATCGATACGACTAAACGGCTAGTCAATCGACACGACTAAACTGCTAGTCAATCGACACGACTAAACTGGTGGTCAATCGACACGACTAAATTGCTGATCAATCGACACGACTAAACTGCTAGTCAATCGACACGACTAAACTGCTAGTCAATCGACACGACTAAACTGCTAGTCAATCGACACGACTAAACTGCTAGTCAATCGACACGACTAAACTGCTAGTCAATCGACACGACTAAATTGCTGATCAATCGACACGACTAAACTGCTAGTCAATCGACACGACTAAACTGCTAGTCAATCGACACGACTAAACTGGTGGTCAATCGACACGACTAAACTGGTGGTCAATCGACACGACTAAATTGCTGATCAATCGACATGACTAAACTGCTAGTCAATCGACACGACTAAACTGCTCTAAACTGCTAGTCAATCAACACGACTAAACTGGTAGTCAATCGACACGACTAAACTGCTAGTCAATCGACACTACCAAACTGGTGGTCAATCGACACGACCAAACTGGTGGTCAATCGACACGACTAAACTGGTGGTCAATCGACACGACTAAACTGGTGGTCAATCGACACGACTAAACTGCTAGTCAATCGACACGACTAAACTGCTAGTCAATCGACACGACTAAACTGCTAGTCAATCGACACGACTAAACTGGTGGTCAATCGACACGACTAAACTGCTAGTCAATCGACACGACTAAACTGCTAGTCAATCGACACGACTAAACTGCTAGTCAATCGACACGGTGGAAGTGAGTGGACATGCCAGTGTTTATTATTATGTAAATGAAACACGAACTCTACGTTTTTGATGCTATAGGATTAAACATTCTTTTTGAACAATTTATCGATGTGTAAACTCTGGACATTTTACTCACAAACTGAATAAAAGTGCGCGTATGTATACATAGCGTTTTTGTATTTATTGATGTGCAAATTATCGTTTAGCTTTAATTTTGTCCAATCAAAACAATTGTAATGAATAACATTGGAATTATTACATTTTAACTTTTGAATACGGATGCATGAGAATATAAATGAATTTTTATTATCTAAGGATTACAGAATCAAGTGATCAACGCCATTAAATGTCACCCTCCATGACTTAAGACTGAATGTAGTAGTGATGTATTTGTTGTAAATGTTTGTATTATTATTTACGAAGTGTTAGTTCAATGGTAGTTTACTAAGAAGGGAGAGATAAATGAAAAATGAAGATAACAAACATTGATCAATCTCATAAATCCCATAAAGAATACAAAAATATAATTCCTTATTTGATTTGCCAACAATGGAAAAACCCCAGTTACGTTCTGCTTACAAATGTTTATGTATAGACGAACACTAGAATTTCAGCCGTTCTCATTTTCATAACTGATTGAACTTGCAGAAGATTATTGGAGAGGGTGAGATGATGTAAATTTCTGTCATTCGGCATAGGTAAAAAAAAAAATTGTCAACTGCACATTTACACATACTACATATTTATAAGTGTGAATTGCGTTATGATGCAGCATTTTAGTGCGACAATACTGAGATTCATCCGGAAGAAGACCGTTAAATATGGAAGAACTTGAATACCAGCATTTAAGTAAAAACCTGACATTTCTGTGAGGGGAAACCCCATGGACACTCTAGATAAAGTTCATCTTCTATTTATATCAGTCAGCATTATGTATGTCAAGCATGACACTGTTTTCTTTTTATATTTACTTCAGAATTGTTTTACAAATAAGTAATTAAGGTTTGACCTTCATAATAAGTTTAACCCTTTGCGGAAATAGTTTTTGTGAAGCTTTCAAATGATCTCATCAAGGTAAATCAACGTCGCTCAGGCGAGGATTGTTAAATAATTACAAATTAAAGTCCAAGATCAAAGTGTTCTTGTCTAAATTTATACTATTTTTGACTTAATTCAAGGTAGTGGAATTTCAACAAAAAAGAAAAAGTGGGTGGGGTTTAGGTTAAAATTATATATTCTGAACATAACTTAACATTCGCGCCAGGTTAACATTATTTTCATACATTTGAGCAATATCGGTTATTTTGATGTTCTGCAAAATGTACGATTGTATGTTACTTCCGCTGGAGACTATCAACGTTTAAATAAGAAGATAGACCTTCACTATATAGTCTATTTTAATGTATTTTGAATGTATGTGCTTCTTTGCATGCATCACTGAACCATTGTGCAGATTGAGACGATTTTGTTCTATGATTGATTGATTGTATCTTGCTTAACGTCTCTCTCGAGAATTTTTTACTCATATGGAGACGTCACCAATGCCGGTGAAGGGCTTCAAATTCAGGCAAATGCTCGGCGCTTACGGTCATTGAGCAGTGAGGCTTCTTTAGCGTGCCACACCTCCTGTGATACGGGACATCTGTTTTTAAGGTCATCTTTGAGGACCCGTGACATTCACACCTGATGCCGAAAGTTTGGCGATGAAACTGTCACCACCTGTTTTAAAGACTCACAATTTTCTTTTCCAACGTTTATGTATTTTATATCTTTACAAATTGCAATGTTAAATTCGGCATTTCCTCAGGAACGAGTTGTAGTCAAACTACTGGGTGCCATACGTCTATTCTAACGGGAATTTCCAACAGAAACGAATTTCATTTTTAACAAGATGTGTTTGTGAAACACAAATGCCCCCGATAATGGCCAATTCCGAAGATGGCCAAGGTCACAAGGGCAAATATCTTGGTACCAGTAGAAAGATCTTGTCAAAAGAAATGATCATGTACAATATGAAAGCTCTAATATTTACCATTTAGAAGTTATGACCAATGTAAAAAAAATAAAATAAAAGTAGGTCAAATGTTAAGGTCAAAAGGTTCCATACCCACGGAAAGGTCTTGTCACAAGGAATACTCATGTGAAATATCAAAGCTATATCACTTATTGTTTAAAACTTATTAGCAAGGTTAAAGTTTTCAAAAAGTAGGTCAAACTCCAAGGTCACGGGGTCAAAAACGTTGGTACCCACGGAAAGGTCTTGTCACAAGGAATACTCATGTGAAATATCAAAGCTCTATCACTTATTGTTCAAAAGTTATTAGCAAGGTTAAAGTTTTCAAAAAGTAGGTCAAACTCCAATGTCAAGGTCACGGGGTCAAAAATGTTGGTACCCACGGAAAGGTATTGCCACAGGGAACACGCATGTGAAATAGCAAAGCTCTATCACTTACTGTTCAAAAGTTATTAGCAAGGTTAAAGTTTTCAAAAAGTAGGTCAAACTCCAAGGTCACGGGGTCAAAAATGTTGGTACCCACGGAAAGGTCTTGTCACAAGGAATAATCATGTGAAATATCAAAGCTCTGTAATGTGTAGGTCTTTGTGTTGATAAAGTTAGCGCTATAAATCTACGATGTTGTATAATACGGGATTATCGAAGAGTGTGCAGTCATCGATATATACGTAAAATACATAAAGCTATAAACGCTTGTGTATTTCCAATCGGAGTCTGGATAATAACCCATGATTGGTGACATGTTGTGTACTGCATCGGTGCACGTGTTGGCGACTTTGGTGCAGAGAAATACATCGAAATATAGCGCTTAACTCACTTTTATTGACAAAAGATACCTGCGATCAACCATTAATGTTTCCTTACCTTGTTTGTATCAATTATAGTCACTGGCACTCAACGCTTTTACGTATTTTTGCTGTATTTATAACTTATACAGCCTACCGAATCGACATTGGTAACTTCATACTTCCGGTTGTTAAATTTGGCACGATCCCCAAAGAACGTGACGTCATGTGTGCAGTACGTCACTGTGTACATTGGTAACGTTGGGTATCCGGTGAAAAAAGGTATATATACCGGCGCCAGACGACACTCGGGGCAATTGCGTTGGGGCATTGCGTTACGTTGAGTTGAACGGCAGAGCAAGTTAGCAGAGATAATTCAACATGTAAGTTGGGCAACAGTTATTAGACACCAATATTTCTTAAATCCTGAAATGGAAATTATTACCAAATTACTGTCCAGATGCAGATGCTACTTCGTTGGGTGCCAGTCGACCTTTTAACACCCCCCCCCCCTTTTCCGTCCTTTAAAAGGCTTTTATATAACGCAACATGAATATTGCTCACCAACTGAGACCAATACATATTTTTATTGTTAACCTGTAATTGTGTTTTTAACCTGAGTACTGTAATAAATGCAGTAAAATTTCGGGTCTATATTTTTATTTCCTCATGAGAGAGATAGACCTCGGGCACGTTACAGCTCTATCACTTACTGTTCAAAAGTTATTAGCAAGGTTAAAGTTTTCAATAAGTAGGTCAAACTCCAAGGTCAAGGTCACGGGGTCAAAAATGTTGGTACCCATTGAAAGGTCTTGTCACAAGGAATAATCATGTGAAATATCAAAGCTCTATCACTTACTGTTCAGAAGTTATTAGCAAGGTTAAAGTTTCAGACAGAATTACAGAATGACAGACAGGACAAAAAACAATATGCCCTCCGATCTTCGATCTCGGGGGCATAAAAATCCATGAGGGTATGAACTGCAACGCTACATGTCGGCATAATTTTCAAAAAGTGCTAACGAACTTCATGTAAAGTTTGCCGGCGTGAAACGTCACACGTCATAACCCCATGTATTTTCAGAATTTTGATAAGCCTCGCTTTGAGATAAAAAAAGAAAAAAAAAGAAAGAAAGAAGATACAGTATAATCTGTCTAAACCGACTATGTGTGGTTCCAAAGAAATTGGCCGGTTTACACAGAGTCCGGAGTGCAGAATGTTGACAAGAGTGAGAGTTGCTTCCCTTGTATTCACTATCTATGCATACGTGTGTAATGATTGCTAACGTTTTATTATATCACAAAAGAATTCAAAATGTAAAAATATAAAAATGTCAGTGTTTTATTGTCGTGCTCATTTGAATAAAAAAAATCAATTTTTATTAAACAGTTTAAAATCTGGGAATTATTCGCGCACTTTTCTGTTGGTAAATTGTCGATTTCGTCTACATCATCGCCGTCATCAAGTGCTACATTCTGTACGTTTGTCAAGTTTGTGTTGTGTTCGTCTAAAATTGGTCTTTCCCAGCTTTCGTTGTAAATGTATCGCTTTCAACTGTCTCAATTTGTGAAACGGAAACTGATGTAATGCCGAGTGATCAACCGGACATGGCGAGTTGTGTTTACTAACTGCATATCATCACTGTCTGACTCGCCGGAGAGCTCCGAGAAGTCTACGAGGGGAACCCTGCTTTTGGAAAACATAACGGGATTGTTGCCGATTTTGTTTCATTCCAAGAATGTATCAATTCATCGATTAATTGAACTTTGTCTTTTAATGTCAGTTCTTGTCTCTGTCGTTAAGGGGAGGGCGCCATTACCTCGTGCGTGGTGCTGTCATAATTGAAAAGTGTACCCCCCAAAAATCGGGTTTTATTTTAAACTGATCGCGACTCATCGCCAGTTGCACTCTTTTACTTACCTGAGGCTCTACTTGAGACACCCTTTGTGTACACCGCGTGTGATCGACCGAATACCGGCAGGTTGGTCATCATGGGGTGGCTGGTTTAAATGCGATAATTAGAGCTAATTACGAGCAGTTGGGACCTCGTGTACACCGAATACAATTGACTGTACCAATTAGGGTGGCGTATCATCGAGGGGCCGGTTTACACAGGTTAATTGAAGTTAATTAATAGCAGTTGGGACTGTGGAAGTCGGCCGATATACAGAATACGCAGTATTCGGAGTACAGGGAATTATTAGTAAAGGATTTGTTAAAGAAATGTTAGGGACTATATTTTGTGGCCGGAATTGACAGCACCGGAGTACTCAGAGGCCGGTTTGGACAAATTATACTGTACTGATCAGTCTAGATGTTTGTGGGGAACATGCATAAACGTCGACTAATATAGCAATATCATTCTCTACCCAGAGTTCCGTAACGCGCCCTCTGGTGAGAGAATGATAGCAATATATGGCAGATAAAGTATGAGAAACAATTAGTGTCGTTGTATCTTGTTTAACGTCTCTCTCTCTCTCTCTCTCTCTCTCTCTCTCTCTCTCTCTCTCTCTCTCTCTCTCAGAATTTGGACTGTTAATGTAATGATATTCCATTATCATCTGCTGGTGTTTATATATCTCAACTGATTCAATATAGCTTGTTCTGCGTATAGTCAGTTTTTAGAAATCGAGGCAGGTTACTTGACAAAGAAGTTGGTGTTACAGGAGTTCGACAGTCTCGTTTAAAGTCAGCATTTCACAAAATTTATGGTCGTTATAACGATCTAATAATTTACCAATACAACCAGTCATTGCATAAAATGTTGTCTGATATACAGTGTCATCCCCTATGGCTTTCCATAGTATCAACAAATTTAAGCTGTTTACACTCTGATTTTGATTACGGATTACTTCGTTTACCTGATCAAAGATATAGGACTCACGGCGGGTATGACCGGTTGACGGGATGCTTACTCTTCCTAGGATCTGATTCCACTTCTGGTATATCCGGGGTCCGTGTTTGCCTTTCTCTTAATTTCGTTTTCTTTATAAGAGTTATGAAATTGACCTTCACTTTTTCAATACAGTGGGACACAGAGCAATCCTCCCGGTTTGAGGTATCAGTCGATTAAAACCTTCATATTCTATGGCCTGATTATATCAGGGATCCGAAAAGCTGACTATATGGCCTGATTATATCAGATATCCTAAACGCTGACTGTAAGACAGGATTATATCAGGGATCTTAAAAGCAGCTGACTGTAAGACAGGATTATATCAGGGATCTTAAAAGCAACTGACTGTAAGACAGGATTATATAAGGGATCCTAAAAGCAGCTGACTGTATGACAGGATTATATCATAGATCCTAAAACCTGACTCTACGGCAGGATTATATCATAGATCCTAAAACCTGACTCTATGACAGGATTACATCATATATCCTAAAACCTGACTCTATGACAGGATTACATCATATATCCTAAAACCTGACTGTATGGCAGGATTATATCTTATATTTCAATAGAAAGCCAAGGCTGGAAAATGATCGAAACAGGTTTTTTCTTCGTTAAAGCATACCGTGGTTTCACAAGTATCAAATGATATTGTAAAAATAACGGTTACTACCAGACTTTTAGAATTACGTGTATTAATAGGGGTTACACTGCTTCTCGATATCAGTTAGGTTTCCCTCAGTCGCAGTAAAACGATTGTTTTATGATGAAAGAAGAATATTCATGAATAACATCTGTTCATTTCAAATTGTATTTCAGCTGTTGGTGTTGAATTCTTTACAAAATTGTAGATCTACAGATAAGAATCCATTCTACTCATCCATTATTAAGATTTTATCCATCGGGTTAATTTTGTGATTTAGTTCTAAAGAAATTATAAGTTTTTTGCATTAATTTTGCCTGGTTTTCTTTTTAAGGATCGTTTCATTGACTCTTATTTATTCACTAAAAAAATGACATTTCAATTCCTGTAATGGGCGTTAAGACACACGAGGAGAATATTTCATTTATTAAAGGACGGCATCGGTTCTATCATCGTCGGTTACCCTCGGGTGCTTCTTGTCGATTTTCTCCATCAATATTGAGGGAGCGTGTGTGGACTCAAAACCGTGGTTTGCGACGTTGCGGTTCTATTGGAAGTGTCACAACTTATGCATGTGCGTGGTGCTCAGCGCCGTAGCAGTGAGGGTTCTTGAGGCGAACAACTTCTAATGCCGGGCGCGTTGCGAAGGAACAGTCACTAATATGTTAAATGTCAATGCTTTGACGCTTCGACGGAAGAGATTCGAACCTGGTCCTCCTGTTTGCGAAGCGATTGACCTATTATGCTACCGCGACCGGCAGGTATTATATTTATACTAAATGTCAAAAACCGTAATGCTGTGTATCCTGATCATATTTCTTGTACGGGAAATACCACGCGCATACTTGTTTTAAAACATCTATGTATCTCTAGTAACATTTATACGCGTCAGACATGACCGCATCCCGTTAGGACATGTCCTCAAGGATTTCATCTGTTAAAGTTCATTATTATAATTATGTTTTGAACACTCACGCGTTAAGTTTGACTTTTTGTGGAAAATGTTTTGCAGGAAGCTCGTAAATCATTCGATGCAGGTAATGTTGCGTTGTTCTCATGAATAGTCTTAATATCAGAGGGAAAACACAACGACACCGAAGTATTCTGATGTTGTTTGGAACTCTGTCCCCCCCCCCCCCTTCATTTTTTAAGATTTACTTTTTTAATGTTTTGCCTTTGATATGTTTACAAATTGTAATGATGGCCATTTCCTCATGAATGTGTTGTAGTTGTGAACAATGTGCGTATGAATCTTGATAAATATAGTACGTCTATATCAACGGCTAGGAAATCAGACAGAAAATAAAAATGAAATCTATCGATTTCATTTTTGATTGTACCTGAAGGTATGAACTGCAACACAGCTTATGAAGTATCCCGGCGTGAAGCGTCGCATTTCATACCCTCATGTATTTCCAAAAATGAAAATTTCTGAAAGGTGTCTGTGTTCATCACATGGAATAGCATACATGATGAGTGGAGCTCACTACATGTTTGTGATTTTGTTTCATTAGAGTTATTCTCAGAGAGATAATATATATGAACACCACTACAGCACCAATCCCGGATCGTTTCAGTCTTCAGTCGTATACCTGCCTTTTACTGTTTAGTTGTTGCACCAGTGTTTTTGTGTTTCCCGACATCCGATGAAGACAATTCATATCTGCTATTTTTTGAGTAATTCCGAATATGATTATCGATAAGATATAAAAAAAGACACATAAATAGGTTGTCTTCTCTTATTGGAGGTGATATGGATTTTGACATTCCAATACCGGCATTGTGTGACGTGCAGATACCGGCGGTTTTTTTGTTGTTGTGAGATCACGTGCGCCACAGGAAAAAAAGTTTCAAAGACTGTTAATGTATGATGCATGACCTTTTGCGAAATATGTGTTTGTTTTGAAATGATTTCAGGTAAATGCACATTGTTCAGGTGAATTTTTTGTGCCTGAAAACAGTGTAAAATCATTTCATTTAATGTATAAATATTCATTACCATTCAAAACAGAAAAATTGGATAAGATTTATAGAATCAAACTTCCGGAATATCTATTTATACCTAGATTGTTACAGTTACACACACCGCATCCTCGATAATGACTTTAACACGCAGATGTATCTATTCGCTGAATACAAAACCAAACTATTTATATTCATTAATAAATTGTTGTCATTTTAAACAAGACACTGCAGTACGTGGCCAACAGGCATAAGCATAATATTCTAGGTTGAAACATAAATGTGTTGTGAAACCTTTCATTAAACATCTTATTGCTGGATGCCCGTGGGGATCCTGGTTAGAATAGATCCTCAGTGCCCCTTGTTTGTCGTAAGAGGCGACTAAATTGGGCGGTCCTTCGGATGAGACCGTAAAAACCGAGGCCCAGTGTCACATCAGGTGTGGCACGATAAAGATCCCTCCCTGCTCAAAGGCCGTAAGCGCGGAGCATAAGCCCAAATTTTGCAGCCCTTCACCGGCAATGGTGACATCTCTACATGAGTGAAAAATTCTCGAGAGGGACGTTAAACAATATACAATCTTATTGCTAGAGGAGTAATAATATAGAATGAATATGAAATATTTGTAACTTTGTCCTTAATTCACCTCAAAATTAAGATTCCTTCTTTATCTGGACCTTAAAGTTCAAATTGAACAGGGGACACAATCTGATCTCCTAACATTGGAGTTCCATACCTTAATCAATTATATAAATCTGACAACAAGATATTTATGCTTTTTCATTTCAAAAGCTTAGTGCAACTTCACGAATGGTGTCCATTATAGAATGAAAGGTGAAGATAACGAACAGTGATTAATCTCATACAACTCCTATAAGCAATACAAAATGGAGAGTTGGGCAAACACGGACCCCTGGGTATACCAGAGGTGGGATCAGGTGCCTAGGGGGAGTAAGCATCCCCTGTCGTCCGGTCACACCCACCGTGAGCCCTATACTTGTATCTTGATCAGATAAACGGAGTAATCCGTAGTCAAAATCAGTGTGCCAAGAACGACCTAACAACAATTTGATTACATTCTTTGTCGAGCGTAGTTGAGATGAATATGTTGTTATATGAATATGGATGGACGAAAATATTCACATTATGTAAGAACACTAAAACCTATTTTTCACAAAATCATACATGTGGCGGGCCTAAATCTTGCAGCCCTTCAACGGCAATGTTGACGTCTTCATTTGAGTGAAATATTCTCGAGAGGGACGTTAAACAATACACATCCAACCAACCATAACATTTAAAAAAATTTTTTTTGACAATATTGCTGACCCCAATAAATATGTGCTTGTGCATGACAAGCTGACCCCCCCCCCCCCCCCCCCCCCCCCGCTGTGTTAGTTCACGTGATACCCTTTTATATCCCCATCCTTCATCCTTTAGGTAAAGATCGTGTCATCAAGCTGGGCTGGGTTCAAGGTCGTAGCTAGATAGTGATATGAAATTGAAGGAATATCTGCCTGGGCACACCCTACGTAAGGACAACAAGCGTTAATTCATACAGTGCATTCAATAGACCTAGAGAACGCAGCCCAGGTGAAACAAACGTAACTTGCGCAAGCTAACTTTTCCTCATAGCATCCGGTGTAACATCGCTTATATATATTTTCTGCGTGGACCTCAAGATTCACGCAGTAAATGAAGATCTATCACCTGCCAGCTATTTATGGAACAACACTTTTTCTTCTTCATTTCTTTGTCGTATCATTCACCAGAAAGGTTATAGATTTCACTCTTTGACATGTAATGCACTCTCAATTAATTTTGACAAATCTGTAGACATGTAATGTATATATTAATAAATATAAATAAAAGACCGGAAAATACATCTTTTCAACAGTTGGTTTGATTACAACTCAAACTATAACTAACAAAGGTATTAATTAGTGACGTGCGCGCACCTGTCTATTCGCGGGAAAACTGCTTATTCCGATTCTCTGTATAAATTCGTCACAGATAAACTGGAGCAAGATCAGCCCGAGTAACAGGCCTAAGTTTAAAAAAAAAATGCAAATCCTGGTCGTAAAGTGCCCCAAATAAGTACCATTCGACAGTCTAAGACTCGGTACAATCTGAACTTCACAACCATTTTATGCGTATGTACCACAGTAATTTCCAAGAATATCATTAAGATATGGAAAGCCGTTTTTCTTTTCTCACCACACTGTAAGAATCGTGTACTATCCATGTTTGCAAATCCTTCATGATTTTATTCAAATGTTGACCATTTGTAAATGGCTGAATATGAAACTAGAGGAACTTTATTTCACAGATGAAAAGGCGAAGATAACGAACAGCGGTCAATCTCATACCCTGGACATACTGGAGGCGAGGTCATGTGCCTAGAAGGAGTAAGCATCCCCTGCTGTGAGCCCTATATCTTGATCAGATAAACGGAGTAATCCGTAATTAAAATACATGTATATGTAAAGAATGGCCTTACAATTGGTATGAAACACGTCAGGCAGCATTTGACCCATCGATAGGTTGTATTGGCAAACCGTTATGATTCAATGTTTTATTGATAGTTTTCTGTAGATAAATTAGTATACCATCATATGACCTTGAAAACGAAGATCACGTGTAGCAACAGGCCTTGACACGTTACAGAACCTCACTGCTACGGCCATGAGCTCGAAGCTGAGGTCTATATCTCTGGTACTTCACCTAAAGCTGGTGACGTTTCAATTGAGTGAGAAATTCTCAACAGGGACGTAAAACTGAATATACGAATTGATAAAATCAAAATAAGAATTTAATTAAAACCATGATATTTTA
The DNA here is from genome assembly GCF_947568905.1 of Ostrea edulis. Lineage (NCBI taxonomy): Eukaryota > Metazoa > Mollusca > Bivalvia > Ostreida > Ostreidae > Ostrea > Ostrea edulis. The sequence continues at coordinate 85,564,197 of NC_079169.1, forward strand.
CCTTAGTCAAATCGTTAGAATAAAAAAAATGAAAATCTGAATTACTGACGATGAGGTAGATGATAAATTTGTTGTGATGAATTCGATGAAGATATGATACATGTAATAATAATATAATAATAATTCAGTATCTCTACTATAAATGCTAACCCCGGGGGGTAGACCAATTTGACTATTAAGTCCCGAGTGACACTTTTATTAAAATGACGTTCTATTAGTTGCGGTTATCTATTTCGACACACTACCTGTTGCGACTAATGCGAATAAAGACTACTTTAATGTTTTCGGTCTCAATTCCAGAGAAATAAAGGGTAAAGTACTCGTCGCTGTCAAATCGGAGAAAAGGAGGCCCATTGATGGGCTACCAGATGTGACCTGTCAACAGGGGATGCTTACTCCTCCTAGGCACCTGATCCCACCTCTGGTGTGTCCAGGGGTCCGTGTTTGCCCAACTATCTATTTTGTATTGCTTGTAGGAGTTATGAGATTGATCACTGTTCGTTATCTTCACCTTGCATGATACATGTAATAATAATAATAATAGCCATTATTTATCCAGGATAACACAAATTAGCATATACATGTAGCTAGTTTCCATTGTGGTCCTGCATTAAAACATATAAACAAACATAAAATTAACATCTAAAATTAGTACCTTAACATGAATACGATATAAAAGGAAAAGGGGAAAAATATAGCATAAGACACACCTAATTAGTGATAAAATTATTACCTAAATATGAATACATGACATAAAAGGGAAGAAGAAAAAATAGCATAAGACACACGTACACACAGTGCCATATCACAACTACATTTGGCACACATGAACAAACAGAGGAAAGCACGATGTTTAAGTGCTTCTTCTATGAAAATATTCCATCAAATACATAGCTTTTAAAATGCCAACCGAACCAGAGCTTCGAACATTTTGAGACAGTTTGTTCCAAAGGAATGCAGAAGAGTAGCTGTATGAACGTTTAAAATTTTCAGTTTTAGCTCTTGGTAACTGCAAGGTGAAGATAACGAACAGTGATCAATCTCATAACTCCTATAAGCAATACAAAATAGATAGTTGGGCAAACACGGACCCCTGGACACACCAGAGGTGGGATCAGGTGCCTAGGAGGTAAATATAATAGATTAGACATATAATCATTCGACCTGGTTTGGCGGCAACTCACATTTCTTGTATATGTGTTCTAGTGAATTCGATAAGGTAGATGATACTTGTGAGGTAGTGAATTCGATGAGGTAGTGAATTCGATAAGGTAGATGATACTTGTGAGGTAGTGAATTCGATAAGGTAGATGATACTTGTGAGGTAGTGAATTCGATGAGGTAGTGAATTCGATGAAATAGATGATTATGTGTGTTATAGTGAATCCGATGTAGTGTATAATATATACAAAATACAATATTGGGATGATAATGATATTATCATGGATAACAGTTCTTGTCAGATTAATATGTATATTTCATATCAAACTATTCAGATCAATCAAATCTTAATGTAGTGTTGATTTAATACACCAAAACGTTATAAAGATTAAACTGTCAACTGTACCATTAGCAAGAAAAATGAAAATCGATCTAATTGTTTTGGAATAGAAATGAATTGGGTGGGGGTTGATGTGCTATTTTATGACGCATTAGATTGAATGACTTATCTATCAAATATTTGACATCTTTTCCCTTTTTTGCAAATTATTAGCACAGGTTTTTATTCTCCTTCAAAGAGACTGTAATGTATGCTGAATAAAATTACTTCGTACTACTACAAAGAATGTTTCCACGACGAAAACATCCTTTGAAACAGACATTCATGAACAGATATAACGTATACATTTGTAAGTACATATATGCTTAAAAACACTATTCTTTCTAAGAATCGAAAACAACAGAAGGAAAGCCCCTCTTGATTTACCGGAACAAATATTTAAAATAAAAAAATCATGATACCAACTTAAATGTTCAACAAAGTTTGATATTGATAGACGTTCAATCGGTTTGCAAAAAAACTTGGGTGAATAGCTCTTCATATTTCCCTCACTATCAAGCAATAAATGTATGATGTTATACATTTATTTCACAATAGTGAGAGAGATATGAAGATTTATTCACCCCAGTAAAATCATATCTCCAGAACATTCATGCAATAATAGGATGGGGCGGATCAAAACTTTAAACCCTGGCATTGTTCGGTGTTGATCTGTGGCGGTAGTTGCCCCATCTTTGACACCGTATGTTTTTTGTTTATTTTGGACTTATGTAACTTTTGCATAATATTCTAACTTTTAGATTCCATGATACTTTTTCTTATATATTTTTTGTATATATTGTTAGATACTTACATGTATCTGTTTTACGTAGTAGTTGATGTTTTTACTTGATTCGTCATTTATATAGTAATAAATGACCATTCAATTCCAACCTTGTGTTTTTCTTGGCATTGGTATCAAACAGAGCACCGCTTTATCAGGTACCCATAAAAATTGTTTATTATACCGAAACAAAACAAGACTACAGATTGCGAGACAAAACTCCTGCATCCGCCCATTTATATGTAGCATTATGATGTACAAGCAACAAAATAAAGTGAGTTGATAACCTTTATTATGTTCTGTTTATGTAATATTATCATTGGTTTACATCGATCACGTGAAGACCGCGTATATTCCATACACCGTCAATGGAAGCCATTAGTTTTTATATACACGGTTATATAGAATTATCATGAAGGTGAGATAACGAACAGTGATCAATCTCATAACTCATATAAGCAATACACAATAAAGAGTTGGGCAAACGCGGACCCCTGGATATACCAGAGGTGGGATTAGGTGTCTAGGAGGAGTAAGCATCCCCTGTTGACCGGTCACACCGCCGAGAGCCCTATACCTTGATCAGTTACACGGAGTTATCCGTAGTCAGAATCAGTGTGCTAAGAACGGCCTGTTATCGGTCTGAAACAAGTCAGACAGCATTTGATTCAATGATAGGTTGTATTGGCAAACTAGATTGTTATACATGTAACGACCATAGAATTTGCGATATGCTGTCTTTAAGCAAGACTGTTGAAACCCCTGCACCATCAACTTGTATGTCAGTAGCCTGCCTGGATTTAAAAACTGACCATACGCAGAACAAGCTCTTGCGTATCGAATCAGTTGAGAGATATAAACACCATATGCAGGTGATAATAGAATATTGCTACATAAATATGAAATGTTGACAATGGAGAAGCTGAAATAATCTCATATATCATAAAGTTGAGTTGTTAGTTTGCCGTTAATATCTATTTTCAGTACAGTATCTAGGTATGAAGTTGAAGTGGACGACTATGTGATGTCTTTCATTTCGAGTTGAGGTATAATAATAATCGCGAATCGCTGACATTTATAAATGAAAGTCGTGGATCTTGAAAACCTAGACTCTGTCACAACAGGCGTAGAACGATAAAGAGCATTCCTGCTTTAGTCTTGATCGGGTTGTATAGGTCTACATTTGTTACAGTACTTCACCTACAGTAGGCGGCGTTGCAAAATGACTGAAAAATACTGGAACGGACGTAAAACGAACAAAACAATATATTGACGTGTCTATAGACACCTTGCGAAACAACAGTACACACTGAAGTTTTAATGCCCCTGAAAGTGTCTCACTGGGATTCTAGTATTCATTCTCCTCATATACTTAATAACAAAACAAGCCCGCAGTAGCAATTGAACGCCACTTTTAATTTATCAAATACAATATAAACATATATAATGATATCACTGATATTCAGAAAAACACAATATACAAATGTAATACGAATTACTCATTCTAAATCCATTTAAACAATGCGGATGGTTTCCTGCTCGCGATTTACATCAGTCCCAGGGGAAAACAGCGATAAAAACCATTATGGCAAAAATTACTCTGAAACTGGGCAATATATAAATCTTTGTCAAACAAAATCGTCTGTGAAATAAAAACTTATAAAATTATATCAAAATTTTGGTTTTAACAGCAAGAAAGGCGGCTAGAGAATGATCAATTCTCGTGCTCTACACTGACTACTAACTTTCCTAACATCTGATTTGCTAAAGCCAATAGAAACATTTATAACAGTTATAGAACATTCGGAACATCAATACAATTTTCCTCGCTATACAACGAAACGCGGGAAAATGTTATAATTCACCCCTCAGACTCCGGTTCTGATTAGCTTATCAAAATGCATAAAGAGCCATAATTTGATTCAAGACCACGTGGTTGTAGAAAAACATACAAAATGAGGACTGCTCCTGTCTACCTTTAGTCATTACAACACGACAATGATCATTGAAGTCAGAAATCATTTTCACAAGTCAGTCTACCTGACAGCCCATGAACATTTCAATGTAATAATGTACAAAAACCTGATGTGATGTTAAAATTGGACGCTTGAGTGGTTTTCAGTATGTTTTAGCACACTGACATTTCATAGCATTTCTATTGACTTTTAATTAAGATAGCCGGCGGTTGGGTTAATTTGGGATGCTTATTACAACATCTGGAATTTGCTGAGAAAAGAAGTTACAAGAAACATGAAGAACCTTATGATATGGACTCTATTTTCAGTATTTGGTATATTGAAAGGTAAGTCCGATTTACTACAATAGCTTTTTTTTCACCGGTTTTTCTACAGTCATTGATACGTCTTATCTTCTTTTATGTCTTTACTAAGTCTTATTTTAACACATTTTCCAGATTTGCTATAAAACAAATTTTGCAGCCTAAAATAAAAAAATATATTTGAGAATATATCTTGAATTTGCCTTTAAACCACACTATTTAGCATAGGATGTCTTTTTATACCAATCGTAGTCATACTTTAGTTCTAAAATGCTTTCAATAAATACTTGTACCACTATTCATCCATACGATTTAAAAAAAAAAATGATTTTAAAAGATATATAGCTCTGCATGAAAAAAACTTTTGATGACCGATACTTTTTCTTGTAAGATTGATCGATGTAATTATAGTTGGGTGTTAATATCTCCAATTTCCATCAAAATTACTCACGAAATACATAAATTTTGACTATAGATTAAACCGTTTACCTGATCAAGATATACGGCCCACGGCGGGCGTGACCGGTCGACAGGGGATGCTTTCTCCTCTTAGACATCTGATCCCACCGCTGGTATATCCAGGGGTTCGTGTTTGCCTAACTCTCTAATCTGTATTCCTTAAAAGAGTTATGCGATTTATCACTATTCCTTATCTTAGCCTTTCATAAACAATACATAAATGTATTGCGTTAACATCCAACAAATCATTATTCTCATATCAGCAGATTGTCTTAAAATCTTTTTTGTTTTACTTCCTTAAATTGAACATTTAAAACAGAAGAAATTTGGGGAAAAAAGCAGAAAAAATTACAATTCTTTCAACAAATTAAAATTATTTTCTAGAACAATGAAGCACCATGAAACCCCGATAGCAAGCATCGTTTCCTGAATTATCAAGGAACATGTGACTTTCATTATAAAGTGTAAAACAAATTGTGGTTCTTTCTGCAAACCATTAAATGATGACTAGGCTATTCTTAGATTTAATTTAGTCTATGTTAACTCTCTCATCATATTAATTGTTTACTGTTAATGATATAGACTCGATTCTAGTTATTAGTAGTTGTTCTCTAAAAGACTTCCTTTATGCTTAGAATATTTGTATTTAATTATCATTAATCGTGGTTGTTTTTAGAACCGGCTGCATGATGATTTTTCTTTTTAAGGAACTTTAAATTTATTATGATCTGTCAATGATATTTCGTGTTAAGTAAGGTGAAACTTAGTCAAATTATTAATGATAATTCAACACCTGTCATCTAGCAATTTGTTCATACTCGTCATACTTATAACCCTAACTTCTGTGGGAAATTTATTGCCATAACGTTTAAAATTAAACTAAAATAAATGGTAACATATATATCATATCACGTTTTTCACAACAAGCTTTGCCATCTGATTGCAATAAAAATCAATGCTCATATATAATCTAAAAACATTTTTTCCAGGTCAGTTCCCTCCGATGTTCTTTCCCCCCAGTTTTGTTCAGCATGAAATTTCCAGAGGAGCAAACGTACTCGGTGTCGATACCTCTTGTCCTTCTTTTCGATGTGTTTCTATCCCAGAAGGTTGTGCCCAACCTCAGATTATTGTGATCAATGGACGACGGTGTCCGTTTTGTCCAAGAAACACTTGTCAAGATTCGAATACCCCCCAGGAACAAACGGATGGAAATCAAATCGTGTCATCCACATCCGAGCTCTCACAGACACACACAATCGGCGATATCTCATCATCAAACACGATAAGTAATGATGTGAAACTGAATGAACGTCAGACAACGGAGCATATTACAAGGTCTTCAAGTTCAAGGTCCCATACAAATGACCGTTCATCTTCATCATCGAGATCTGCATCTTCTGCTTCATCAAGGTCTAGTACTGTTTTGAATTCTATTCAAAGGAACCAAAACGTTATCGCCTCATCGAATCCCGAGTCCCCGTTCTACATACCAGACATAAATAAAAGACGCATTGTGCATGGAGGTGACCGAGGAATACGAGGTAGACGCGTGAATGTACCGTCATCGCGACGACGTTCTGAACCTTCTTCTCAAAGGTCACCCACACGTCCCCGTCCGTCTGAACGTCCTCGTAGTGAAAGCACAAAGCTGCAACAAGCAAGTAAGGCGACACCAAGTGCACCGAAGACACTTCCTCAAGTTGAAAACCAACAAAATGCACCTGATCTTTTCCCATTATATGACACTTCCGTGACTAAATCTAAAGGAAAAGAAAATGAACATACACAATCTAAAGCTACCTCTGACACCAAAGCACCAGTGAGACAAGGTCCCGAGAAGCCCAAAACTACACCTGCTCCTTCGCACAGAACTCGAGCCGAGAGGCAGGCAAGACCTGCCATACGTGTAGTTTTCCAGTCAATGAATCGAAATCGTTCCCCACAAGAAAACAAACAGTCCAATCAAATTCAACCAAATGCACGATTACCGACCCGCGTACTACCGTCGGGAAACAACGCTCAAACAAACAGAATTTCGAGAATGCCATTGCCGCCATTTTTCCATAGTGTCGCAGGTTCTCCATTTACAAGGGTTGTGCAGCAAGGATCCCAAAACAGTCAAAATAATAATATACCAAATGGCAACACACAACTTCAGAATCAGCAACGTCAGATTATCAACGGTATAAATCCTTTCATACCGGCATTTCTCTTAAACCAGGCTAGAATTAACAATGCAAACGGTGCTTTACCTCCATCTAGTGCAGCTGTTCCAAGTGTATCTTCAGGTAATGCTGCACAAATCCAAAATTTAAGAAATTTACAACATCTTCCGCCATTCTTTAGGGGTCTGATACCATTCAATCCCACAATTAATCAAAACACGGTTCCAGGAATGGCAAACAATGTTCAAACTAACCAAGTGCAACCAGCCAGCGCTGATCCCACTGCTCCGCCTGTTAATCCAGAGGTGCAAGCTGAAATCAACCAATGGATGGAACAAATGACCATGCCAATTCAGCAAATTCTTGGGAATGGGCCGTCACCAACCCAGAGATCACCACAAGAAAATCAGAACCAGGGGACAAACCAAATGGCGCTACCAACTCGGCTAATTATGAATGGGGGCCAAACTCCAAATCCACAAGCACTTCAAAATTCTGCTCCAAACCAAGCTCAGTTCCAGCAGTGGTTACGACAGATGGCGCTCCAACAACTTGCCCGAGGGCGGACAGTCAATCAGGCTACGCCACAAGGAATTTTTCCAAATCCCACATCCTTACAGACACAGAACGTAAATCGTATCCATAACCCGGGTTCAAGACCGATAAACGCTGCTGGGCTAAATACCGTGAATCCGCCATTGACACCCCAAAATAATGCAGCGGCAAGTAACAATGACATGACACAGTGGCTCAACAGTGTTAGTCAGGACATCCATCGACAGATAACTCTTAGTGCTAACCCTGGAGCACAACCCAACGCCAGTCCCCAGCCTGTTAGGAATGGTCTACCACAGGTTATCAATAATACCCCACCTATAAATGGAGGAGGGAACCAGGCCACGGGAAACAGCTGGCTAAATCGGATGACACAGCCGATACATCAAGAACTAACCAGGACTCCTGGTAACGCCCAGACACCCCCTAGTAGTGGGGGGAGTGACTTAGCTGGAAGTTCTTGGTTCAATGAAATGCTTAATCCAATTGAACAGAATCTTGGGGGAGTGTAGTTATAGTGAATCCTGATAAAATTGTGAACAACGACCGAAACAGTACAGTGACAACAGGGTATCACTCTACCAAATGTTTCTACTGCTTTACCAAATAATGCAATGACGGTGAACATTTGCTTTATCTCCCGGTGCTAATCTCCAAGGACTATGTGTACAAATAGAGAATAATTGATAGACATTTTTCGCACACATGTGAGGAATCTTACACAATACAGCCGTCCAATATTATTTTTAAATTCTCTGTTGTGTTATTGACTATAGTTAAGTATAATGTAATGTAAGTGTAGAATGTATCCATGTTTGTTACTGAAATGTTTCGACCATTGTTTAACATGATTGTACATAATTGTTTAATTAATTTATGGGGTTGTTACGAATAAAATTATAAAAAAATTACATAGCATTTTCTTTCCTAAAATATTCTTCAATACGTTAACGGGACTCGATAAGGTGATTTTACCATGTAAAACTTATACGGTACCAATTTTGATGCACCAGATGCGCATTTCGACAAATAATGTCTCTTCAGTGATGCTCAACCGAAATGTTTGAAATCCGAAATAACTATGAAGTTTTAGATCTAAATATAGCAGCGTGCGAAAAAAAGTGGAGCCAAATTCGTCCAAGGATAAGAGCTATGCACGAGGGAGATAATCCTTAATTTTGTCATTCTGTCACAAATCCAAGGAAATGGGTCAACGCAAAAAAGGACGGGGGAGCTGATTCTACAACTCGTGAGAATTTCACTGGTGTCAATGGTGTCGTTACCGACCGAAAATTAATTCAACCACCGATAGATTGATGTAGTATGTCAATGTAAAAGTTGAAATAATCATTGCAACATCCATATGAATTCTGACAATTCGCTTTCATTGAATTAAATGCAGTGATACATGAAGAAGTGACGATAAAGAACAATGATCAATCTCAAAAAGACTATAAAGAATACAAAATCAAGAGAAGGGTAAACACTGACCCCCTGGTCATAGCAGAAGTGAGATCAGGTGTCTAAGGAGGAGTAAGCATCCCCAGTGGACCGGCCACACCCGCCGTTCATCTAAATATTTACTTTTAAGGTATATCACTTCCTGATACCGCTGACAAGTGCGGCTCGCCTTTCCTGGAGAATTTATTTCACCTCTAGCATGTTTAGTATTCCTACGCATTCTCTAGCATGTTTAGTATTCCTACGCATTCTCTAGCATGTTTAGTATTCCTACGCATTCTCTAGCATGTTTAGTATTCCTACGCATTCTCTAGCATGTTTAGTATTCCTACGCATTCTCTAGCATGTTTAGTATTCCTACGCATTCTCGGTTTACAGTCTCTATACTGCCCCGTATCTTACCACGTTTGATAAATCACGGGATCATTGTAGCTTGAAGTCTGCACTTACATGATCTTTTTGCGGTGATGACGGAGCAGGTTTCGTTTCGCACGTCATTTTCCGTGTGTTAAGTATTCACCTGATTTAAAATCATCACAAATTCTATTGGCATGTTTGCGAAAATATTTCGGCAAAAACGGTATGCCTTATAGGTGATTTATTACGATTTTGTCGGTCAGTTGTTTGTTGTAGAATGATATCACTTCACTGAACATGATTTTGAATAGTACTGACATTTGATTTAATGAAGGGAGGAGTACGATTCATTTAAATCATATTGATATCAACAACGACAGAACAACATCGTAATCACACAGATACTGTCTTACTGAGTGATCTAAGTGACGTCATAGTCTTGATTCTATTCAGGGTGAGAAGATCCGAACACTGAACACGTAGCATCAGCTCTCAGAGGGGCGGGAGTCAGCTGGAGAAGCTGACATAACAATGGTCTAAAATTCTGGACAAGCGAAAATATATAACAGTAAATAAACATACCAACAAAAATATTATAAAACCCATAAAGATATTTTGTCCAAACTTAGATAATATATGTAAAAATGTATAACGTTTACTGGTCTTTGAATGGAGAAATGAAAATAACGAACAGTGCTATAAAAATTACATCACTGACAATATGGCAAACACAGACCTGTGGTACACCAGAGGTGGGATTAGATGCCTAGGGAGAGTAGTAATCATCCACTGTTGACCGGTCACATCCGCCGAGAGCCAGGTAAACGGAGCGATCCATAATCAAAACCAGTATGTAAAGAACGGCCTAATACATGAAACACGTCGGACAACACTCGAACTAATGACAAATTACATCATTATAATCACCACAGAATTTGCGGAATGCTAACTTTAAACACGACTGTTTAAATTCCTGTAACATCAATTTATTTCTCAGTAGCCTGCCTCAATATAAACATTTATCGTACACAGAACATCTCTAACACACAGACAAAGGGAGAGACATGCATACCAGATGTAAGTGATAATGGAATATTGCTATAAGCATTTGGGACATAGATAATAGAAAAATGAAAACATCCCGTTTGTCATAAAGTTGAGTTGTTAGTTTCCTGTTAACATCTATGTTTGATAAAATAGCTAAATATGAAGCAGATGTGGAAGACTTTCAAGTGTATTTTATTTCGAGTTTTCAAGGACATAGGAAATTGACATATGAATGAAAGTGAATATTGTTAATAGATGAAAAGTCATTCATGAAAGGTGAAGATAACAAAGAGTGATCACTCTCATAACTCCTATAAGCAATACAAAATAGATAGTAGGGTAAACATGGACCCCTTGATACACCAGAGGTGGGATCAGGTGCCCAGGAGGAGTAGGCATTCACTGTCGACCGGTCACACCTGCCGTGAGCGCTTTATCTTGATCAAGTAAACGGAGTTATCCGTAGTCAAAATCAGTGTGCAAAGAACGGCGTAACAATCGGTATGAAACACGTCAGACAGCATTTAACCCAATGATTAGTTGTATTGGCAAACTAGATCGTTATAACGATAATAGAATTTGCGAAATGCTGACTTGTTTCTCAGTAGCTTGCCTTGATGAAAAAACCCTGACCATACACAGAACAAGCTCTTGCGTATCGAATCATAAGTACTTCGTTACTAGCTTGAAAATACGGATGTATATTTAATTGCTGTTATAAAATTTAGAAATTCATTTCAAAATTAAGGATTATCTCCCTCATGCATAGCTGTTATCCTTAGACGAATTTGACTCCACTTTTTTTGGCATGCTGTTTTTGGCTATAATAGCTCTAAAACTTCATTGTTATTTCGGATTTCAAACATTTCGAATGAGCATCACTGAAGAGACATTATTTGACGAAATGCGCATCTGGTGCATCAAAATTGGTACCGTATAAGTTTTACATTTGAGAGATATAAACACCATATGTAGGTGATAATGAAATATTGCTACATAAATATGTATCTAAATGCCGAGTTGAAGGCCACAGCAAGAGATTTTTCCTTCTGATGTGGAAGCTTTTGAATAAATTAGAAATTCAGCTAATGAATGAACGAAATTCGTGTCCATTGGAATTCAACAGACATTTGAAAGATCTGATCACCAAAGACTACGAAGATATTGTCAATGAGGAACTCCCGCATCTTTTTCCATTTGTAGTGATGAAGCAGTTGTCTATGATGTCAAAACTCTCTTTAAGAATGGTTGTTTAAAGTGTTCAAAAGTTGTACGTTTTGATGCTGTTGATTTTGGAAACGTTTAGCTATTTTAAATATACTACAACCTCTTTGGGAGTTTGAAAAATGCAAACTTGATTTACACCGATTCTCGCATAATTTGTGACACAATACTCCTAAAGTTTCTCCTTCACATCAGTTGATTCTTTTTCGTGAGAAGGACAAAAAGGGCTTGGGGGAACAGTCACAAAATCCTGCAATGTATCTGTGAAATTTTGGAATTCAAAGTAGCTACGGTAACTAAAATTCATTCGTCCCATTGACTGGGATATTGGAGGTGTTGAAACTGAAACGTGATTTTGAGAATGTCGTCTTTTGAAAGGAAACTTTTTAGTATAAGTTGAATTACCAAATGTGGAATAAAGCCAAGTTCTTTTGAAATACACTACAATAATGCTCCCGTGGGGATCCGGGTTAGAATAGGTCCTCAGTACCCTTGTTGCTTGTAGTAAGAGGCGACTAAATGGGGCGGTCCTTCGGATGAGACCGCGAAAACCGAGGCCCCGTGTCACAGCAGGTGTGGGACGATGAAGATCTCTCCCTGCTCAAAGGCCGTAATCGCCGAGCATAGGACTAAATTTTACAGCCCCTTACCGGCAATGGTGATGTCTCCATATGAGTGAAATATTCCCGAGAGGGACGTTAAACAATATGCAATCAATCAATCAACAATGATATTGGTCACATCGATGTTGAATCTATTCTTCATCTTTTCCTTCAATGCACAACGTACAGTTCATAAAGTCTATGCTCCTGCTCATGCTTTCTCCTCCATACCATGCAGTACATTAGGTGAGGAGGGTGTAATTTGGAGCACTTTCAGTTTGGGGAGCTGGAGAGACATTTGTTTTTAACAAAAAAATTTATATTTGTTTTACGTCCCGTCGAGAATTTTCCACTCATATTGAGACGTCACACAAATTTAGACCTATGTTTAGCGTTCAGGGCCGCAGCAGTGAGAATTCAGCAGTGAGAATTCTACACAGCGTATCAACCTATTCGTACTGGATGCTTTCACGATTGTTATCTAATCAGCTAAACCCCATGTCCTTTGGAAATAGTAATAATGCATGCATTTCATCCCATTCGAATAGTATAGGTGCATAAGATTGTTATGATTTGACGTAAATATTATTTTTCGGATCGATCTCTCAGAAAACGGTATGACGGCTCATATAGTAGACATTTTAAAAGCATTGTGTTTTAATCAGATTGTTTTTCAAATATGCCATGTGTATAAGGAATTCAAACATGCTCCTTTTCTGAAGTTCATTTGCCTCTGCTGGACCCCATTTCTTTTGTATTTCTTTTAGAACATTTATTTCTGCATTGTTATTTTAATCGCTTTCACCTTGTATATTCGCTTTCGTTTTCGAGATAATGTTGATCGAGCGCTAATGATAAAAAAGAATTCTGTGTGTTATAAAATGTCATGTGTTACTAAGAATGTTTGTATGTTATAACCTGTCACATGGTACTAAGAATGTTTGTATGTTATAACCTGTCACATGGTACTAAGAATGTTTGTATGTTATAACCTGTCACGTGGTACTAAGAATGTTTCATGTTATAACCTGTCACGAGGTACTAAGAATGTTTGTATGTTATAACCTGCTATGTGGTACTAAGTATGTTTCATTTTATAACACACAGAATTCTTAGCAACACATGACGTTGGCGTTCACTGTAAATATACGGGCGTATTCAAATTTTATAGAATTCTCAGTAAGATAACAAAAGGGACACAATGACTTTCATGTATAATCTGCAGATGTTTTACATGTATGGGCACATTATGATGTCATAATCACAAAACATTAGCAGTAACTGTGAATGACGTCATTGTTTTGGACGTGTAATCCGCCTCGAAATATAACGTTATAAACACTTTTAAAGTAATTAGCGTTGATTTTTAAGCTTTGGTGAATTTGTGTGTGTGACTTTCCTTCCCATCTCGTTACCTGAATATAATTTGGAGATGAGGAACAGTTTACATGTTAAATTGTAACTACGTACATCCTTATGATATCTATACAGTGACATGCCCACATTTTACCAGTCATTACTTCCCAATAACATCGACTGATACGTCATTAACATGGATCGTCACGGCGTTGCTTGCCTTTCCTACACGGTTGATACTTCTTATGGCCCAGTACCCCGATGATACGTTTACTGTTAGTGTATCCCTATTTAGTACGTTCATAAGTTCCCACAAATCGGCTTTTAACGTGTAAACCGCCCAAGATCTCACTGTGTTTGATGAATCGTGGGACCAATGAAGCTTCGAGTCCGCGATTACTTGAAGATTGTGTGGTAATGGTGGAGCAGGTGATGTTATCCATGTCATTTCCGGTTGTAAAGCGAGGGTTGAGTATTTTGATGATTTAAATCTATCAGCAATTCCATGAATATTATGTGAAAATGTTTTGGCGCTAAAAAAGATATTCCCAAGACTTAAATGATTACGTCGGTCACGAGACAGTTCAACTTGTCGTTCAAGTTCGCTAACCGGCCATGACTTTGTTTGAATGGCGCTGGCATAATTTCCGGCGTAAAGATGTCGGTTCATTTTATTTTGTTGCAGCCACCAGTCTAACAGAACGGGATAACTTTGTTGGGGTGGATCTATTTTCCAGTAGAGCTGTGGTGTCAGATAATCAACCCATCCAAGTTCCAGCCACTTCTTCGAATCTGCATAAAGCGAGTCATAACTTGACAGTCCATGGATTGTATGTGGATGACCAGGTTTCCAGATACCAAAAGGACTGATGCCGACTTTGACATGGGATTTAATGGATTTAACTGTTGTGTATATTCCTTGGACTAGAGTGTTGACATTATTACGTCTCCAGTCCGCCAGAGAGAGATGTCCACCTGCTGAAATGTATGCTGAATAGGTGTGAGAATCTGGAAAGGCTAACCCAGACACTGGATATGGGTAAAAGTAATCATCCATATGTACCCCATCAATGTCATACCGTGTCACGACATCCCTAAACACGGAGAGAATGAAGGCTTGTACCACCTTCTCCCCAGGGTCCATCCACAAATCGTGACCATAGGGGTAAGTATAACGGGGGAATCTGTGTGCCATGTGATTTGGCGCCAAACCAGATGTCGAGGAATTGCCGCTTCTTGCCCTGTACGGGTTAAACCAGGCGTGTAGCTCAAAATTTCTCTTGTGAGACTCCTGAACGGCGAATTCTAACGGATCGTAATAGGGATTGGGGGGTTTCCCTTGTTTTCCTGTGAGGTAGTAGCTCCAAGGTTCTAACGAGGAGTTGTATAGCGCATCCCCGGATGTCCTTATCTGTAAAATAATGGCGTTAAAGTTTTGTTCATGGAGTCTGTCTAACATCGTGATGAGTTCTTGTTTCTGTTGGTCGGTGGTCAGGGAGGGAGAAGATGGCCAGTCTATGTTGGAGACAGTGGCGATCCATGCCCCTCGGAACTCTCGCACTGGCCATAGGGAACCATCTATGAAAAGGTTTGCATAATAAACCAAACAGCAGAGTATTGTATTTCACAGAATAACAAATATCGTTTGAAAAGGCGGCTTGTGCTTGATATTGTATTTATGTAAAGTGACAAACCTTGAACCGTGTGACACAAGGGAAAGTAAAACACAGCGACAATCAGGGTGTACATCATACTGTGGAAAAAGTAGATAAATATGTTGTCAAAAACCCCGTATATTCACACCTTAAACTTCCGTACCCGAGATAGGTGACAGCACGTGCGTTCATTTACTTCCCGTTTCCGATCTGATGACTATCGGCGTGACACTTTATACATGTACTTTAATTCTGAATAACAGTCTGTATGGTTCCTGCTTGTATTGGTGTCCTTTACAACTTACGTTTTAAAAATCTTATTCTCATTCATGAATTAGTATTGTTACTATTGGGTGTCTATTGAAACACATGGACATTAAAGTAGCTAAATATGGATTTTTCGACGATCATTGGTCAACATGCACAATGCCCTGGAATTCATACATGTACTATGCAGTATAAATTACTTACAAGAAATTCCAAAGGTTATCCAGTAGGACGAATAAATTGACGTTAATGGTATTGTTAGATATCAATGGTTGATTAGATAAGAAAGTGGTGTTGGATCGCTTGCTAAATTTAACTGTCACCGTGAAGTTTTCTACACTAGGTTGGTTGGTTTGATATTGTTTAACGTCCCGGACGCTCGAGAATTTTTTCACTCAAATGGAAACCTCACCAAGACCGGTGAAAGTCTGCAAAATTTAGGCCTATGATGGGCGCTTATGGACTCAGGACATCGGGTTTTGTGGTCTCATCCGAAGGACCGCCCCACTTCATGAAGTATGCCCGCATGAAGCGTCGCAGTTCTTACCCTCATGTTTTAAAAAAAAATTAAATTTATTCTTTTACATTTATATTATAGTTTCATTTCTTTTGGAATTCTCGACTAGACGTACTACATTTATCAGGATTCATGCACACACAGTTCATAACTGCAGGCATCGCATTCATGGAGAAATGGGCATCATTACGATTTGTAAAGCTATCAAAGGTCCAACACTGAAAGTGTGAATGCGTTGTATATCGAAATATGGTTTACTATCTTGTAAGCTTTGATTTAGAATTGCAAAAACACTATCACAATAATCAACAATAGTAAAAACTATAATGATTTTACTTCATGAAAACAATTCGATGATGACTTGAATAAATTTGGTGATATTTTTGAGAATTTATCTTAGGAGATACTTTGACTCTCTTGAGTAAAAGAGATCTTTGATAATTTGAATAAGTTTGATAAGCTTTTCATTTCTACAAAATGAGGTTTTAGAATCTTGGTATCATAATTAACTATTGTAAAAACTGATACTATGATTTACTACTGTAAGGTTATATTAAAATTCACATCATAGTTGTTCTTATAAGTCTCAGGCATTACTTATAACGTTTATCAAATGATACAGTCTGCCATATTTAGAAAGGCCTATTATGTCGAAATTTATTTTAAAATAAGTTTGAGAAATATTACTGTTTTCTCTTAATCATTTGATCTCTTTTCAGAAGAGCTCAAAAGGTATAAAGAGCAAAGAAAGACAACTCTGACGACACTGAGAAAATTTTGTACAAACAGATGCACTAAATCTACATTTTATCTATGTATATGAAATTGCAACAGAGATAAATGAATAAACGTATACGTTCCTATTGCTATTGCATACATGTACGTATAATCATGTGATTTACTTACAGCTTCGATGGTTTCATTCATTCCTGTAGGCTGGTATATAAGTCCTCCCTATATAACCCGGATAGTTGTGTCTACTATAGTAGGCTGGTATATAAGTCCTCCCTATATAACCCGGATAGTTGTGTTTACTCTAGTAAGCTGGTATGTAAGTCCTCCCTATGTAACCCGGATAGTTGTGTCTACTCTAGTAGACTGGTATGTAAGTCCTCCCTATATAACCCGGATAGTTGTGTTTACTTTAGTAAGCTAGTATGTAAGTCCTCCCTATGTAGCCCGGATAGTTGTGTCTACTCTATAATGCTGGTATATAAGTCCTCCCTATATAACCCGGATAGTTGTGTCTACTCTAGTAGGCTGGTATATAAGTCCTCCCTATATAACCCGGATAGTTGTGTCTACTCTAGTAGGCTGGTATATAAGTCCTCCCTATATAACCCGGATAGTTGTGTCTACTCTAGTAGGCTGGTATGTAAGTCCTCCCTATATAACCCGGATAGTTGTGTCTACTCTAGTAAGCTGGTATGTAAGTCCTCCCTATATAACCCGGATAGTTGTGTCTACTCTAGTAGGCTGGTATATAAGTCCTCCCTATATAATCCGGATAGTTGTGTCTATTCTAGTAGGCTGGTATATAAGTCCTCCCTATATAACCCGGATAGTTGTGTCTACTCTAGTAGGCTGGTATATAAGTCCTCCCTATATAACCCGGATAGTTGTCTCTACTCTAATAGGCTGATATATAAGTCCCCCCTATATAACCCGGATAGTTGTGTCTTATCTAGTAGGCTGGTATACAAGTCCTCCCTATATAACCCGGATAGTTGTGTCTACTATAATAGGCTGATATATAAGTCCTTCCTATATAACCCGGATAGTTGTGTCTACTCTAGTAGACTGGTATGTAAGTCCTCCCTATATAACCCGGATAGTTGTGTCTACTCTAGTAGGCTGGTATATAAGTCCCCCCTATATAACCCGGATAGTTGTGTCTACTCTAGTAAGCTGGTATGTAAGTCCTTCCTATATAACCCGGATAGTTGTGTCTACTCTAGTAGGCTGGTATATAAGTCCTCCCTATATAACCCGGATAGTTGTGTCTACTCTAGTAGGCTGGTATATAAGTCCTCCCTATATAACCCGGATAGTTGTGTCTACTCTAGTAGGCTGGTATATAAGTCCTCCCTATATAACCCGGATAGTTGTGTCTACTCTTGTAGGCTGGTATGTAAGTCCTCCCTATATAACCCGGATAGTTGTGTCTACTCTAGTAAGCTGGTATGTAAGTCCTCCCTATATAACCCGGATAGTTGTGTCTACTCTAGTAGGCTGGTATATAAGTCCTCCCTATATAATCCGGATAGTTGTGTCTATTCTAGTAGGCTGGTATATAAGTCCTCCCTATATAACCCGGATAGTTGTGTCTACTCTAGTAGGCTGGTATATAAGTCCTTCCTATATAAACCGGATAGTTGTGCTTACTCTAGTAGGCTGGTATACAAGTCCTCCCTATATAACCCGGATAGTTGTCTCTACTCTAATAGGCTGATATATAAGTCCCCCCTATATAACCCGGATAGTTGTGTCTTATCTAGTAGGCTGGTATATAAGCCTTCCCTATATAACCCGGATAGTTGTGTCTACTGTAATAGGCTGATATATAAGTCCTTCCTATATAACCCGGATAGTTATGTCTACTCTAGTTGGCTGGTATATAAGTCCTTTCTGTATGACTTGATATCTACTCCTATATGCTAGAATCTAGAACCTTTCATTATATCATGGGTGGCTACATCTACTCCTGTAAGTTTACACAGGTGGTCATTAATTTGGATGGCTGTATATACTCCTCTAGGCTGGTTCAGAAGTCCTTCCTCTATAACTTGATGGCTGTATATACTCCTCTAGGCTGGTTCAGAAGTCCTTCCTCTATAACTTGATGGCTGTATATACTCCTCTAGGCTGGTTCAGAAGTCCTTCTTCTATAACTTGATGGCTGTATATACTCCTGTAGGCTGGTTCAGAAGTCCTTTCTCTATAACTTGATGGCTGTATATACTCCTCTAGGCTGGTTCAGAAGTCCTTCCTCTATAACTTGATTACTGTATATACTCCTCTAGGCTGGTTCAGAAGTCCTTCCTCTATAACTTGATGGCTGTATATACTCCTCTAGGCTGGTTCAGAAGTCCTTCCTCTATAACTTGATGGCTGTATATACTCCTCTAGGCTGGTTCAGAAGTCCTTCCTCTATAACTTGATGGCTGTATATACTCCTCTAGGCTGGTTCAGAAGTCCTTCCTCTATAACTTGATGGCTGTATATACTCCTCTAGGCTGGTTCAGAAGTCCTTCCTCTATAACTTGATGACTGTATATACTCCTGTAGGCTGGTTCAGAAGTCCTTCCTCTATAACTTGGATGGCTGTATATACTCCTCTAGGCTGGTTCAGAAGTCCTTCCTCTATAACTTGATGGCTGTATATACTCCTGTAGGCTGTTCAGAAGTCCTTCCTCTATAACTTGATGGCTGTATATACTCCTCTAGGCTGTTCAGAAGTCCTTCCTCTATAACTTGATGGCTGTATATACTCCTGTAGGCTGGTTCAGAAGTCCTTCCTCTATAACTTGGATGGCTGTATCTATTCCTATAGATTGGTGCTTAAGTCCTACCTAATACAACTTGGATGACCGTATCTACGTCTGTAGGATGGTACCCGAGGGGTTACCTTACTACATCTACTGTATGTTGTGGTCCGAAACTGTTCCTTATAACTTAGATTACTGTGTCTACTCCTGGTACCTGAGACCTTCGGACTTCAAACTTGCATGAGTTCCATCACTATAAAGAACCAGAGCCGCGAATAGCCAAAAATGGCCCTTAGTCAGAACATGATATTATTCTCGGGGACAGAAGCCAATAATATCTTTTTTTTTTCAAATATGTGATCCTTTTTCCGATATCTTTTCATTTTGTTTAGTTATTGACGTTCAAAATACCCATTGTTTTGGCCAGATTGTTATTGACGTTGCAATTTTGCAATGTAAGGTCACAATTTTACAACGTTTCAAGTACTTTTACGTGAAAGTTTTCTAGGTATTAAAGTGAAACAAAAACACTATTCAGTGCAATTTAATTATAATATTGTAAATATTTAAATCTGTCTATGTTAATTCTATATTAAAACACACACCGATATAGTATACTCGTACATCTCTTTCTTCTCTCTCTGTTTGTCTCCTTCCCTCTCTTTATATTTTTTAAATTTTTATATATGCAACCATTCAACAGTTTTAAAGTAATATTAATTCAGTACCTCTTTACTTAGCTTTGTTATTTAAGTATGACATAAAGATAAACCCAATTCCAATATTTTAACTGTATAACCATTTATTGCACATACCGATAAAATTGTTTAGGGGGGGGGGTCTTAAAATGTACACGAAAACACGGTGGATCCAACCGTTGACTTACGAATAAGATCTATTGACCTATGTATGTGCGTTTCAATATTACATTTAGTTTATGTTGGATATTGATCACTTCTTTTAACAATCTTTATAAGTTTGCGGGTTTTTATTTTTATTATTTGTTTGGGGGGGGGGGTGTTATTATCCCGCATGTACATGTACACACGCCGAAAAGAGTAATAGCCAGGCTTTGGACAGCAGCGTTATTTCAGACGCACTTTGCTACAGTGAAACAAAAACACTATTCAGTGCAATTTAATTATAATATTGTAAATATTTAAATCTGTCTATGTTAATTCTATATTAAAACACACACCTATATAGTATACTCGTACATCTCTTTCTTCTCTCTCTGTTTGTCTCCTTTGGACAGTGAGTAAACATTTTAATCCTATGTTTCACACTTTTATTTGTGTTTTGCTATATAGGGAGTTACGTTTATGATGAGTGGGGGGGGGGGGGGGGGGGGGGGGGGGGGGGGGGGGGGGGGGGACTGTTACAAAAGTAGCCGTACATGTACAGAATAACACCTGAACATTTAGTTTAGCCATATGGATATAATTTATTTTACATTAAGCTAAGAAAATGTTCACGTGAACTAATCATCAGGTAAAATATGTTCCATTTATTTAATTTCATTAGTTTCCTATCCGGATCATTTATTACAATAATATCTAGACCTGTGTGTATTTCAAAATGCCTTAATTATTATCATTAACTCCATAACATCTATGAAACGAATTCATTAATCAAAAAGTCTTATTCTGATACTGCTACATATAATAGAACCAAACTCCCTCCTCGCATATATTTGGTTAGTGTGCAAACAAAATTAAGCGGATGTTATTTTCACATAAATAGAAACAAGAATTTTATCAACCAAGGGGTTAACTCTATGGTGAATTAACACATCTGTAGTTTGGCATCCACCATAAAATTTGCTTATTTTAACACTTTCACATTTCTTCCTGTCATTAGGTTTAGTTCCTATCTTACATAAAATGCATGAGGGAAACCTTTCTCCGTTATCAGACACTTCCTCCATGTTACAAACACTCAAACTAAATTAAGCAGGACAGTGGTTTAATAATGTGTTCAGTTCTTCCTTCTATAATGCTTAGCAATATTTTACTTAATTATGTAGGATATATATTTAAAAAATAAATACATCAACTTTTACTTCAGGAACGAGTGTGATTCATATGTTCACCTCTATTTTAAATAGTATTAATGATATCTTCTTTTTTCCATTTGTCTTTTTTATTTCGTTATAAGATTTGTGGTTTTGAATATTTGCTGTTGAGACTGAATTGTCAATGATAAATATATTTGAAACAATGAAAAATACACTATTTTCGTTAACATTCTTTTTACATTATTTTTTTTTTCATTTTCGAATTATTCATTATTATTATCCCCTTTTTTTAAACTGCCTTGTATTTTTGCTAATTAGATCAAATGTAATTCTGTTTGTCAATGAATTTCATTTAAAAGCAAAACAAGATCCATATTGCTAGATATATTTTTCGTATTCATATTTGTATGTATTTCTATATATTGATTTCTGACGGATGAAATATGCAATAGACCGGAATAGCTAGCTGTGTGTCGAAATATAACGGTACCCGATGACGTATGTCCAAATCGGTTGACACGTAAACAGTTGTAGATAGCTCAGAGACTTGTAGCCTACAGTCTATCCTTTGTATTGTTATGTGGACGCCTAATTTTTGTCTGGTACCCATATATTGTACTATAATTTAGAAATCATTAAACAATACGGGATAGGCCAATATATCTTCGCATCTAAGTAGCTTATCGAGTTAGGCACCCTTCGGCTCTCCAAGTCTTCTTATGTACTGCGACTGCAATTTCAACATGCTCATCAGTGCCAAGAAAACTGAATGCACAGAGATGAAACATGTGAAGCCAGATATTTTTTAAATTCAACGGCCTTCAGATAATTAAAATATATATAGTGTGATAACGTAAAAAGAAAATGTGTGGAAGTAAAGGCGCGGCGCAGACGATGGGTGGATCTCGATTGTATCTGGAGTGGATTGGAGGACTTAGCTTCGTAATTGTTTGATCAAATAACTAAAACTGTTAACTAGTGCAAGGTTTTTGTAACTATCCCTAACATGGTTACATATATATTCAAGTTCATAAATTGAGCATATAATCTATTTGAAATTTTGGGGGCAAAATCAATTGATGTACGTAGCCCGATTCCGACGATGGCGCGGATCCGGTTTTATTTCAATAATATTTATTGAAATAATCATATTTTATTAACTTTGAATAATTACCGGTTTTGTAAAAAGACAATGGAACAATCCCCAACTATGATATTTAAATATTACGATTTGTATTAAACCTATAGAATGGAAAAGTATTCGGATTTCGTGCATGGAATGTGAAATTCCGGTTATTTGCAGAACATAAAAAGTAAAAATTCACTTATCCCCCAGGCCTCGATCCAAAAAAAACTCTTAACTTCTATGCAGTATGTAATATACTAATTTACAATTCATTAATATTTATTGGATCGAGGCCTGGGGGTTATACAAATTTTTGGTGCATATTGTTGGATATTATCAACTTTTACAAATATAACACAACTGTTATGGGTTTTGCATGTTAAAATTTCTATATGCGTGAATTTTCGCGGAAAAAACACACTGGATTTATAAAGAAGAAGGTATAAGCTATTTCATACCATGATGAAATTTTGGAATGAAGATACTTTATTTTACTCAAAATCACAGGGCCATATTTGGGTATTCGTGGCTCTTGTTCTCTGTATTCATGGATGTGTTCCAGTTAGGGAAATGTTTTGATGTTTGTTTCGTCCAAATCAACAATTTATCTGTTGTGAACATTTAGTACGTAAAAAACCAGATAAGATAAGCTACCTCTGCACGAAATCTGTAACAACACACAATGAATAGATACACCTATAATTTATCATTTAGCACTGTCAGAGCATTCGAGTGTTATCTCTACTTCCGGATTTAACCATTCAATATGATCGATAGTGAAACATGAATACGAAGGAGACGGAACCTCCCCTGCCGCGGGGAGAAAAATGGCAATTTGTGAAATCAGACAAGGAGTACCCTGTGGACCAGTTCTATTCCATCGCCGTTTTGCCTTGCGTCGCTCTAGTCACTCAGGGTTACTACGGCGATATTGGCATAGATGTAATTGGGTCTGGACAGGTCAGTCAAATATTATCTTGCAATTAGATATATAAATACTTACTGTTCATTATGTATTATTTGTTCCGCCATCAGTTAATGCCATAATATGGTAAAACGAAGACTGGCAAGACGAAGCGCTTTGTGTCATCCACATTATTTACAACCACGTGAAAACTGACACGAGACCCGACACACAATATTACCTCAGTCAAAATCAATGATTTCATTATAGGATAGAATAATTCCGAAATTTCTGACTGAGATCAAACAAACTAGAAAAATGAATATGTTCAACTTCACGTGCCTTTGATGTGAATATAACATTTGATTTTTCCAAAAAATTGGACCATAATCAAATAGAGAATTCCACCATTGATACGAATGGTTTTTTTCTTGTTCTCCAATTAAACTTTGCATCTATAATCACTTTTGACAAGGTCTTGCACTCCCAATATATAGAAAATGTATCGTTTGGTAAGCTATAGTCGGCCGTTTTGATGTTTGAAAATATTCAATAATAAAATGAAGAAAAACTCTCTCTCTCTAATCACCTTTGTCTAGGTCTTGCACTGTAGCTGTAAACAATTCTTACGCATCACACGTGTATTGTGTAGAGCATGTTCTGTGTATGAACAATGTTTAAATCGAGACAGGTTACTAAAGTACACTACAGGGTTTTCAACAGTGTCGTTTAAATTCAACATTTCGCATTTAATGGTCGTTATAATTATCTAATTTGCAAATTCATGTACAAGTATCACTGGATCCAATGCTGTCTGATGTGTTTTGCACCAATTGTTAGACCGTTCTTTACATACGGATTTTGACTGCGGATTACTCCATTTACCTGATCAAGATGTAAGGTGACCGCAGTGTTCGCCAAGGTTCATCGCACAAGTCCAGTAAAAATTAGCAGTCTGATATAAAACCGCTTTTAATTCGGACCAAATGTCAGAAAACCATTTTAGATTCTACCTTTTAAGTCTTGAACATGTACAATCTTGATTCTGCATTCAATTTCTTATCTTAAAGAAGCGTCTAAGTGATATGGACTAAATCAGTCATGTTAAGTCTAAAATATCACGAGAGTGCCATTTTCGGTAAAAAGAGGAAAGATATAACTGTTAATCCTAGATCAAGAAACCGCTGTAACATCTTAAAAGAGTGATAGTGACGACGATGAAGAAGCACTGAAGAGCATGATATCACTTCTAAAGGGTGATGATAGTGGCAATTACTGTGAGGATCACCACTGAGAAAAGGAAAACGGGAACTTATTGCTTGAATTTTCAAGAGGAATCTTATTCCTCTTGTAATAAAGTCCATTAACACTATTTTACTCTTAGTTCGTCTTATTTTATCTTTAAAACATTAGAATACCAAGTATTCCAAAAATAAATTATACATTTCAATTCGGTCCGTTAAATTATGATCAGTCCATTAATTCATATAACTATCGGATTGAAGGACGTGTAACAAATGGGGATCTGTGATCCTCCTTGGCACCTGATCCCACCTCTGGTATGTTCAGGAGTTCGTGTTTGCCCAACTTTTTATTTTGTATTTTTTATAGGAAGAAAATACCTTGGTAGCATTGCAAACAGATTACTGGAACTTGTATGTTATCTTTAATCAATACATAGTCTATCTTCTTTCGGTGTTTTAGGCAATATACATCCAAAAGTTGAGTAAACAACAGCGGGTTGTTGCTGAGATCATATCAGAGGAGAAAACCAGGCATATATCCATCCCCACGGCGTATAGGGCCCGATTTTGTGTAGTAGAGAACCACGGAATAGGTAATGTTCTGTACGGGCAATACCACTAAGTACAAGGTTATACAGAGTAAGAGATTACAGAGAATCGCTCATCATTCTCGTTTTAATTTAATGCAAATATTTCGTAGGAGACTATATAAATTATGCTGTACATCACTATATCCCACTCAACGAAGTTGCGGATGGTATAAAAGTTTTTTTTACCAGTGCGTCAGTCACACTTTTCTTGTCAGCGTAATTCCCCTGAGACTGCTCAACAGAATTTCATAAAACTTTGTAGGTAATAAGGACACACTGTGTAAATGTGCATATTCCCAGGAAATTCTTATTCAATGATTGTTCTGGGAGTTATGCCCCTTTTGAACTTAGAAATTTTAGCCCGTTTGTCCTGTTCTTGCAGTAATGCATAGTATTACCAATCATTATGTGAGGCATTGTCAAGCAATATTGGAACGTGGGGTATTTGAGCTTGCTTACTTTTTCTTTCATTATGTCATCTTTCCTAAATTCTATCTTCCAAATCATTGACAAGAATATGTACGCAATCTGATGTCTGTTATTTATCTGAATTAACCAATTACCCGAGAATATGTAAAAACTAAAATTTATTTTTGAATGTTCTTATATATGGACTGACACACTGGCATATCGCATACCGCAGTCTAGCATTCTGATCAGGTTAATTTGCAAAACGTAGTTCCTTACAAAATATCAAGTATATCTAACGTTTAACACAATATTCACAATAAATATATTTGATAGCTTCCAAGGAATATCCATTGGCTGAGATTCTGCGCATGCGCAAACTGCCTTGTGTCGTCAAATTTTCGCCCAATAACCAGTTCAATCTTATGTCAGTGGAGGGAACAAAAATGGAGACTGACAGGATGCGTCTGCGTTTGTTGAAGACGTATGAGGAGCTGTACCTGGTCGGGATTCCCATCTCAGAAAGTATGTAGCATTAAGCCCAGAGACAACATCATTTAACGGAGTAACATATGTCACACGGACTCAAGCCACGAAATGCATAAGTAAAGTCGTAGATACACCTTTTCAATATGTTGTCGCAGAAGTCTGATAAGATGAAAATATCCGTTAGGGATCCTGAGTTGATATCTTCAAAAGGAAGGAGAAATTTGAAAGTCGACCGGGTTTACCAGAGGTCAGTTACTTCAGTTTGTAGAGCACATGCCTAGACATGTAGGAGGTTCGGGTCGATTTCCGGTCCGATCTGTTGCCTTGTTTTTCTTTTCCATTACATTTGCTTTCGTAGACCTACCCCTGGAACTGACAGGTGAATATACATATGTACCTGTTGGGAGATAATGACCCTGGGCTTTAAGGTGTGGAGATATTTGAGGTAAATGTGTCTGTTAGACTGGCTCAGTGACCAGTGCCAGATTACTCAGTTGGAAAAGCATCTAACTACAAATTCGAAAGGCCCGAGTTTGAATTCCATTCTGGTCCGTAGTCTTTGCTCCTTCCTCTTACAGATGACACCCGAACTCCTTACACCCAAGAATAATCTTTAACCAAGTTTGGCATGTTTGTTTTAGTGCAGTGTGTGTCTCTATGCTATCTCTAAGTGATCATTGAAAACAGAAATATAAAGACATGACCAGCTGCAGGTGACGTAAGCATGGTACTCGCAGCAGTAATTGGTTCTTTGTCGCACCAAGATCTAGACACATCGTGATATAGGACCTACGTTGTTGAAGACCCGTGATTTTCACTTCTAATACTGAGCGTTTGATAAAGGACCACTGCTATTTATCTTGGAGAGAGAAAGAGAGACAGACAGACAAGAGAGACAGAGAGAAAGACAGTGACAGAGAGAAAGACAGAGTGATATACACATCTGCCTTTTCCCTATTGGCTATTTCCAATTCTACAATGAGGTAGAACCTAGAACATTCTAGGTAACAGAGAAACATATTGGTAACACATGTAACATAGAAACATAACAACCGGAAGTTCTCTTATTTCTACAGAGCCCAAATATTTTCCAAAATAAGACTCAGACACAAATAAACATATATTTTTAATCTGCTTATAGCTACTATTTACAACGAAACAATGTTGCTACCTTTTTACCTGAACGAATTGAGATTATCGTTGGTAACTGGTATACAAGGATATCCCTCCACCTGGTCTACCTACTTACAACAGCTGACCGTGGCAAAAGTACCAGATTCTGCAAAGTACGGTAACTCAGGTAAGTAAATTACCAACAAGTACAGGATGCCTCCTAGGCATTTAAAGTCCTTTGTTTTATATGATTAGATATTCTCTGTAGACACCAACAACTTTAATGAGGTTTCGCTCAAGGCAAGCTGACTTTAGTATGTAACAAAGAATATAGTTGCCTTCATTCCATGAGCTGAAGAAAAAATTATGTCAGTTTGCTCGATTCTAAAGCTATGTATTATAATTAATGATTACAGATCAACACAGTGCTTAAGGAAATATAACAACCTTTTAATGAATGAAGACACAAGAAATACCTGACGTATTATGTTTAAACAACAATGGAGTTCTGGTCCTGGTTGTTCTGTTTATTGAAAAAAAATAATCTGATAACTGTAAAAGGAAGTAGAACATACGTACTTACAATTTATATATCTTACATTAACACACTCAACATACCTTACTTTAATACACTCAACATACCTTACTTTAACACACTCAACATACATTACTTTAACAAACTCAACATATCTTACTTTAACACAATCAACATATCTTAGTTTAGCACACTCAACATATCTTACTTTATCACACTCAACATACCTTTCTTTAACACAATCAACATATCTTACTTTAACACAATCAACATATCTTACTTTAACACAATCAACATATCTTACTTTAACACACTCAACATATCTTACTTTAACACACTCAACATATCTCACTTTAGCACACTCAACATATCTTACTTTAACACACTCAACATATCTTACTTTAACACAATCAACATATCTTACATTATAACAATCAACATACCTTACTTTAACACACTCAACATATCTTACTTTGACACACTCAACATATCTCACTTTAACACAATCAACATATCTTACTTTAACACAATCAACATATCTTACTTTAACACAATCAACATGCCTTACTTTAACACACTCAACATATCTTACTTTAACACAATCAACATATCTTACATTAACACAATCAACATACCTTACTTTAACACACTCAACATATCTTACTTTGACACACTCAACATATCTCACTTTAACACAATCAACATATCTTACTTTAACACAATCAACATATCTTACTTTAACACAATCAACATATCTTACTTTAACACACTCAACATATCTTACTTTAACACACTCAACATATCTCACTTTAACACAATCATCATATCTTACTTTAACACAAACACATATTTTACTTTACCACAATCAACATATCTTACTTTAACACAATCAACATATCTTACTTTAACACACTCAACATACCTTACTTTAACACACTCAACATGCCTTACTTTAACACACTCAACATGCCTTACTTTAACACACTCAACATATCTTACTTTAACACACTCAACATATCTTACTTTAACACACTCAACATACATTACTTTAACAAACTCAACATATCTTACTTTAACACACTCAACATATCTTAGTTTAACACACTCAACATATCTTACTTTATCACACTCAACATACCTTTCTTTAACACACTCAGCATATCTTACTTTAACACACTCAACATACATTACTTTAACACACTCAACATACCTTACTTTAACACACTCAACATACCTTACTTTAACACACTCAACATATCTTACTTTCACACACTCAACATACCTTACTTTAACACAATCAACATACCTTACTTTAACACACTCAACATATCTTACATTAACACAGTCAACATATCTCACATTAACACAATCAACATATTTTACTTTAACACACTCAACATATCTTACTTTAACACACTCAACATACCTTACTTTAACACACTCAACATATCTCAACATATCTCACTTTAACACAATCAACATATCTTACTTTAACACAATCAACATATCTTACTTTAACACAATCAACATATCTTACTTTAACACACTCAACATATCTCACTTTAACACAATCAACATATCTTACTTTAACACAATCAACATATCTTACTTTAACACAATCAACATATCTTACTTTAACACAATCAACATATCTTACTTTAACACAATCAACATATCTTACTTTAACACACTCAACATATCTCACTTTAACACACTCAACATATCTCACTTTAACACACTCAACATACCTTACTTTAACACACTCAACATATCTTACTTTAACACACTCAACATATCTTACTTTAACACAATCAACATATCTTACTTTAACACAATCAACATATCCTACTTTAACACACTCAACATATCTTACTTTAACACAATCAACATATCTTACATTAACACAATCAACATACCTTACTTTAACACACTCAACATATCTTACTTTGACACACTCAACATATCTCACTTTAACACAATCAACATATCTTACTTTAACACAATCAACATATTTTACTTTAACACAATCAACATATCTTACTTTAACACACTCAACATATCTTACTTTAACACACTCAACATGCCTTACTTTATCACACTCAACATGCCTTACTTTAACACACTCAACATGCCTTACTTTAACACACTCAACATATCTTACTTTAACACACTCAACATATCTCACTTTAACACACTCAACATACCTTACTTTAACACAGCTTACTTTAACACACTCAACATATTTCACTTTAACACAATCAACATATCTTACTTTAACACACTGAACATGCCTTACTTTAACACACTCAACATATCTTACTTTAACACACTCAACATGCCTTACTTTAACACACTCAACATATCTTACTTAAACACTCAACATACCTCACTTTAACACACTCAACATGCCTTACTTTAACACACTCAACATATCTTACTTTAACACACTCAACATATCTTACTTTAACACACTCAACATATCTTACTTTAACACAATCAACATATCTTACTTTAACACACTCAAGATATCTTACTTTAACACAATCAACATATCTTACATTAACACAATCAACATACCTTACTTTAACACACTCAACATATCTTACTTTGACACACTCAACATATCTTACTTTAACACAATCAACATATCTTACTTTAACACAATCAACATATCTTACTTTAACACACTCAACATATCTTACTTCAACACACTCAACATATCTTACTTTAACACACTCAACATGCCTTACTTTAACACACTCAACATATCTTACTTAAACACTCAACATACCTCACTTTAACACACTCAACATGCCTTACTTTAACACACTCAACATATCTTACTTTGACACACTCAACATATCTCACTTTAACACAATCAACATATCTTACTTTAACACAATCAACATATCTTACTTTAACACAATCAACATATCTTACTTTAACACACTCAACATATCTTACTTTAACACACTCAACATATCTTACTTTAACACACTCAACATGCCTTACTTTAACACACTCAACATGCCTTACTTTAACACACTCAACATATCTTACTTTAACACACTCAACATGCCTTACTTTAACACACTCAACATATCTTACTTTAACACACTCAACATGCCTTACTTTATCACACTCAACATGCCTTACTTTAACACACTCAACATGCCTTACTTTATCACACTCAACATGCCTTACTTTAACACACTCAACATGCCTTACTTTAACACACTCAACATATCTTACTTTAACACACTCAACATATCTCACTTTAACACACTCAACATACCTTACTTTAACACAGCTTACTTTAACACACTCAACATATTTCACTTTAACACAATCAACATATCTTACTTTAACACACTGAACATGCCTTACTTTAACACACTCAACATATCTTACTTTAACACACTCAACATGCCTTACTTTAACACACTCAACATATCTTACTTAAACACTCAACATACCTCACTTTAACACACTCAACATGCCTTACTTTA
This sequence comes from Ostrea edulis, assembly GCF_947568905.1. Lineage (NCBI taxonomy): Eukaryota > Metazoa > Mollusca > Bivalvia > Ostreida > Ostreidae > Ostrea > Ostrea edulis. The sequence continues at coordinate 85,595,890 of NC_079169.1, forward strand.
ACACACCCAACATATCTTACTTTAACACACTCAACATATCTTACTTTAACACACTCAACATATCTTACTTTAACACAATCAACATATCTTACTTTAACACACTCAAGATATCTTACTTTAACACAATCAACATATCTTACATTAACACAATCAACATACCTTACTTTAACACACTCAACATATCTTACTTTGACACACTCAACATATCTTACTTTAACACAATCAACATATCTTACTTTAACAAAATCAACATATCTTACTTTAACACACTCAACATATCTTACTTCAACACACTCAACATATCTTACTTTAACACACTCAACATGCCTTACTTTAACACACTCAACATATCTTACTTAAACACTCAACATACCTCACTTCAACACACTCAACATGCCTTACTTTAACACACTCAACATATCTTACTTTGACACACTCAACATATCTCACTTTAACACAATCAACATATCTTACTTTAACACAATCAACATATCTTACTTTAACACACTCAACATATCTTACTTTAACACACTCAACATATCTTACTTTAACACACTCAACATGCCTTACTTTAACACACTCAACATGCCTTACTTTAACACACTCAACATATCTTACTTTAACACACTCAACATGCCTTACTTTAACACACTCAACATATCTTACTTTAACACACTCAACATGCCTTACTTTATCACACTCAACATGCCTTACTTTAACACACTCAACATGCCTTACTTTAACACACTCAACATGCCTTACTTTAACACACTCAACATATCTTACTTTAACACACTCAACATATCTTACTTTAACACACTCAACATGCCTTACTTTAACACACATGCCTTACTTTAACACACTCAACATATCTTACTTTAACACACTCAACATGCCTTACTTTAACACACTCAACATATCTTACTTTAACACACTCAACATGCCTTACTTTAACACACTCAACATGCCTTACTTTATCACACTCAACATGCCTTACTTTAACACACTCAACATGCCTTACTTTAACACACTCAACATATCTTACATTAACACACTCAACATATCTCACTTTAACACACTCAACATACCTTACTTTAACACACCTTACTTTAACACACTCATCATATCTTACTTTAACACACTCAACATACCTTACTTTAACACACTCAACATATCTTACTTTAACACACTCAACATATCTTACTTTAACACACTCAACATGCCTTACTTTAACACACTCAACATATCTTACTTTAACACACTCAACATATCTTACTTTAACACACTCAACATGCCTTACTTTAACACACTCAACATGCCTTACTTTAACACACTCAACATATCATAGTTTAACACACTCAACATGCCTTACTTTAACACACTCAACATGCCTTACTTTAACACACTCAACATATCTTACTTTAACACACTCAACATGCCTTACTTTAACACACTCAACATATCTTACTTTAACACACTGAACATGCCTTACTTTAACACACTCAACATGCCTTACTTTATCACACTCAACATGCCTTACTTTAACACACTCAACATATCTTACTTTAACACACTCAACATATCTTACTTTAACACACTCAACATGCCTTACTTTAACACACTCAACATACCTTACTTTAACACACCTTACTTTAACACACTCAACATACCTTACTTTAACACACTCAACATATCTTACTTTAACACACTCAGCATATCTTACTTTAACACACTCAACATATCTTACTTTAACACACTCAACATATATCACTTTAACACACTCAACATACCTTACTTTAACACACTCAACATATCTTACTTTAACACACCGAACATATCTTACTTTAACACATTCAACATATCTTACTTTGACACACTCAACAAATCTCACTTTAACACAATCAACATATCTTATTTTAACACAATCAACATATCTTACTTTAACACACTCAACATATCTTACTTTAACACACTCAACATATCTTACTTTAACACACTCAACATATCTTACTTTAACACACTCAACATGCCTTACTTTAACACACTCAACATATCTTACTTTAACACACTCAACATATCTCACTTTAACACACTCAACATATCTTACTTTAACACAATCAACATATTTTACTTTAACACAATCAACATATCTTACTTTAACACACTCAACATGCCATACTTTAACACACTCAACATGCCTTACTTTAACACACTCAACATATCTTACTTTAACACACTCAACATGCCTTACTTTGACACACTCAACATGCCTTACTTTGACACACTCAACATGCCTTACTTTAACACACTCAACATATCTTACTTTAACACACTCAACATATCTTACTTTGACACACTCAACATGCCTTACTTTAACACACATGCCTTACTTTAACACACTCAACATATCTTACTTTAACACACTCAACATGCCTTACTTTAACATACTCAACATATCTTACTTTAACACACTCAACATATCTCACTTTAACACAATCAACATATCTTACTTTAACACAATCAACATATTTTACTTTAACACAATCAACATATCTTACTTTAACACACTCAACATACCTTACTTTAACACACCTTACTTTAACACACTCAACATACCTTACTTTAACACACTCAACATATCTTACTTTAACACACTCAGCATATCTTACTTTAACACACTCAACATATCTTACTTTAACGCACTCAACATATCTCACTTTAACACACTCAACACACCTTACTTTAACACAATCAACATATCTTACTTTAACACACTCAACATATCTCACTTTAACACACTTAACATACCTTACTTTATCACACTCAACATATCTTACTTTAACACTGAACATATCTCACTTTAACACACTCAACATATCTCACTTTAACACACTCAACATATCTTACATTAACAAACTCAACATATCTTACTTTAACCCAGTCAAACTATCTCACTTTAACACAATCAACATATTTTACTTTAACACACTCAACATATCTTACTTTAACACACTCAACATACCTTACTTTAACACAATCAACATATCTCAACATATCTCACTTTAACACAATCAACATATCTTACTTTAACACAATCAACATATCTTACTTGAACACACTCAACATATCTCACTTTAACACAATCAACATATCTTACTTTAACACAATCAACATATCTTACTTTAACACAATCAACATATCTTACTCTAACACACTCAACATATCTTACTTTAACACACTCAACATATCTCACTTTAACACAATCAACATATCTTACTTTAACACACTCAACATATCTCACTTTAACACACTCAACATACCTTACTTTAACACACTCAACATATCTTACTTTAACACACTCAACATATCTTACTTTAACACAATCAACATATCTTACTTTAACACAATCAACATATCCTACTTTAACACACTCAACATATCTTACTTTAACACAATCAACATATCTTACATTAACACAATCAACATACCTTACTTTAACACACTCAACATATCTTACTTTGACACACTCAACATATCTCACTTTAACACAATCAACATATCTTACTTTAACACAATCAACATATTTTACTTTAACACAATCAACATATCTTACTTTAACACACTCAACATATCTTACTTTAACACACTCAACATGCCTTACTTTGACACACTCAACATGCCTTACTTTGACACACTCAACATGCCTTACTTTAACACACTCAACATATCTTACTTTAACACACTCAACATATCTTACTTTGACACACTCAACATGCCTTACTTTAACACACTCAACATATCTTACTTTAACACACTCAACATATCTCACTTTAACACACTCAACATACCTTACTTTAACACAGCTTACTTTAACACACTCAACATATTTCACTTTAACACAATCAACATATCTTACTTTAACACACTGAACATGCCTTACTTTAACACACTCAACATATCTTACTTTAACACACTCAACATGCCTTACTTTAACACACTCAACATATCTTACTTAAACACTCAACATACCTCACTTTAACACACTCAACATGCCTTACTTTAACACACTCAACATATCTTACTTCAACACACTCAACATATCTTACTTTAACACACTCAACATATCTTACTTTAACACAATCAACATATCTTACTTTAACACACTCAAGATATCTTACTTTAACACAATCAACATATCTTACATTAACACAATCAACATACCTTACTTTAACACACTCAACATATCTTACTTTGACACACTCAACATATCTTACTTTAACACAATCAACATATCTTACTTTAACACAATCAACATATCTTACTTTAACACACTCAACATATCTTACTTAAACACTCAACATACCTCACATTAACACACTCAACATGCCTTACTTTAACACACTCAACATATCTTACTTTGACACACTCAACATATCTCACTTTAACACAATCAACATATCTTACTTTAACACAATCAACATATCTTACTTTAACACAATCAACATATCTTACTTTAACACACTCAACATATCTTACTTTAACACACTCAACATATCTTACTTTAACACACTCAACATGCCTTACTTTAACACACTCAACATGCCTTACTTTAACACACTCAACATATCTTACTTTAACACACTCAACATGCCTTACTTTAACACACTCAACATATCTTACTTTAACACACTCAACATGCCTTACTTTATCACACTCAACATGCCTTACTTTAACACACTCAACATGCCTTACTTTATCACACTCAACATGCCTTACTTTAACACACTCAACATGCCTTACTTTAACACACTCAACATATCTTACTTTAACACACTCAACATATCTCACTTTAACACACTCAACATACCTTACTTTAACACAGCTTACTTTAACACACTCAACATATTTCACTTTAACACAATCAACATATCTTACTTTAACACACTGAACATGCCTTACTTTAACACACTCAACATATCTTACTTTAACACACTCAACATGCCTTACTTTAACACACTCAACATATCTTACTTAAACACTCAACATACCTCACTTTAACACACTCAACATGCCTTACTTTAACACACTCAACATATCTTACTTTAACACACTCAACATATCTTACTTTAACACACTCAACATATCTTACTTTAACACAATCAACATATCTTACTTTAACACACTCAAGATATCTTACTTTAACACAATCAACATATCTTACATTAACACAATCAACATACCTTACTTTAACACACTCAACATATCTTACTTTGACACACTCAACATATCTTACTTTAACACAATCAACATATCTTACTTTAACAAAATCAACATATCTTACTTTAACACACTCAACATATCTTACTTCAACACACTCAACATATCTTACTTTAACACACTCAACATGCCTTACTTTAACACACTCAACATATCTTACTTAAACACTCAACATACCTCACTTTAACACACTCAACATGCCTTACTTTAACACACTCAACATATCTTACTTTGACACACTCAACATATCTCACTTTAACACAATCAACATATCTTACTTTAACACAATCAACATATCTTACTTTAACACAATCAACATATCTTACTTTAACACACTCAACATATCTTACTTTAACACACTCAACATATCTTACTTTAACACACTCAACATGCCTTACTTTAACACACTCAACATGCCTTACTTTAACACACTCAACATATCTTACTTTAACACACTCAACATGCCTTACTTTAACACACTCAACATATCTTACTTTAACACACTCAACATGCCTTACTTTATCACACTCAACATGCCTTACTTTAACACACTCAACATGCCTTACTTTAACACACTCAACATGCCTTACTTTAACACACTCAACATATCTTACTTTAACACACTCAACATATCTTACTTTAACACACTCAACATGCCTTACTTTAACACACATGCCTTACTTTAACACACTCAACATATCTTACTTTAACACACTCAACATGCCTTACTTTAACACACTCAACATATCTTACTTTAACACACTCAACATGCCTTACTTTAACACACTCAACATGCCTTACTTTATCACACTCAACATGCCTTACTTTAACACACTCAACATGCCTTACTTTAACACACTCAACATATCTTACATTAACACACTCAACATATCTCACTTTAACACACTCAACATACCTTACTTTAACACACCTTACTTTAACACACTCATCATATCTTACTTTAACACACTCAACATACCTTACTTTAACACACTCAACATATCTTACTTTAACACACTCAACATATCTTACTTTAACACACTCAACATGCCTTACTTTAACACACTCAACATATCTTACTTTAACACACTCAACATATCTTACTTTAACACACTCAACATGCCTTACTTTAACACACTCAACATGCCTTACTTTAACACACTCAACATATCTTAGTTTAACACACTCAACATGCCTTACTTTAACACACTCAACATGCCTTACTTTAACACACTCAACATATCTTACTTTAACACACTCAACATGCCTTACTTTAACACACTCAACATATCTTACTTTAACACACTGAACATGCCTTACTTTAACACACTCAACATGCCTTACTTTATCACACTCAACATGCCTTACTTTAACACACTCAACATATCTTACTTTAACACACTCAACATATCTTACTTTAACACACTCAACATGCCTTACTTTAACACACTCAACATACCTTACTTTAACACACCTTACTTTAACACACTCAACATACCTTACTTTAACACACTCAACATATCTTACTTTAACACACTCAGCATATCTTACTTTAACACACTCAACATATCTTACTTTAACACACTCAACATATATCACTTTAACACACTCAACATACCTTACTTTAACACACTCAACATATCTTACTTTAACACACCGAACATATCTTACTTTAACACATTCAACATATCTTACTTTGACACACTCAACAAATCTCACTTTAACACAATCAACATATCTTATTTTAACACAATCAACATATCTTACTTTAACACAATCAACATATCTTACTTTAACACACTCAACATATCTTACTTTAACACACTCAACATATCTTACTTTAACACACTCAACATGCCTTACTTTAACACACTCAACATATCTTACTTTAACACACTCAACATATCTCACTTTAACACAATCAACATATCTTACTTTAACACAATCAACATATTTTACTTTAACACACTCAACATGCCATACTTTAACACACTCAACATGCCTTACTTTAACACACTCAACATATCTTACTTTAACACACTCAACATGCCTTACTTTGACACACTCAACATGCCTTACTTTGACACACTCAACATGCCTTACTTTAACACACTCAACATATCTTACTTTAACACACTCAACATATCTTACTTTGACACACTCAACATGCCTTACTTTAACACACATGCCTTACTTTAACACACTCAACATATCTTACTTTAACACACTCAACATGCCTTACTTTAACATACTCAACATATCTTACTTTAACACACTCAACATATCTCACTTTAACACAATCAACATATCTTACTTTAACACAATCAACATATTTTACTTTAACACAATCAACATATCTTACTTTAACACACTCAACATACCTTACTTTAACACACCTTACTTTAACACACTCAACATACCTTACTTTAACACACTCAACATATCTTACTTTAACACACTCAGCATATCTTACTTTAACACACTCAACATATCTTACTTTAACGCACTCAACATATCTCACTTTAACACACTCAACACACCTTACTTTAACACAATCAACATATCTTACTTTAACACACTCAACATATCTCACTTTAACACACTTAACATACCTTACTTTATCACACTCAACATATCTTACTTTAACACTGAACATATCTAACTTTAACACACTCAACATATCTCACTTTAACACACTCAACATATCTTACATTAACAAACTCAACATATCTTACTTTAACCCAGTCAAACTATCTCACTTTAACACAATCAACATATTTTACTTTAACACACTCAACATATCTTACTTTAACACACTCAACATACCTTACTTTAACACAATCAACATATCTCAACACATCTCACTTTAACACAATCAACAAATCTTACTTTAACACAATCAACATATCTTACTTGAACACACTCAACATATCTCACTTTAACACAATCAACATATCTTACTTTAACACAATCAACATATCTTACTTTAACACAATCAACATATCTTACTCTAACACACTCAACATATCTTACTTTAACACACTCAACATATCTTACTTTAACACACTCAACATGCCTTACTTTAACACACTCAACATATCTTACTTAAACACTCAACATACCTCACTTAAACACACTCAACATACCTCACTTTAACACACTCAACATGCCTTACTATAACACACTCAACATATCTTACTTTAACACACTCAACATATCTTACTTTAACACACTCAACATATCTTACTTAAACACTCAACATACCTCACTTTAACACACTCAACATGCCTTACTTTAACACACTCAACATATCTTACTTTAAAACACTCAACATATCTTACTTTAACACACTCAACATATCTTACTTTAACACACTCAACATGCCTTTCTTTAACACACTCAACATATCTCACTTTAACACACTCAACATATCTTACTTTAACACACTCAACATATCTTACTTTAACACACTCAACATGCCTTACTTTAACACACTCAACATGCCTTACTTTAACACACTCAACATATCTTACTTAAACACTCAACATACCTCACTTTAACACACTCAACATGCCTTACTTCAACACACTCAACATATCTTACTTTAACACACTCAACATATCTTACTTTAACACAATCAACATATCTTACTTTAACACACTCAACATATCTTACTTTAACACAATCAACATATCTTACTTTAACACAATCAACATACCTTACTTTAACACACTCAACATATCTTACTTTGACACACTCAACATATCTCACTTTAACACAATCAACATATCTTACTTTAACACACTCAACATATCTTACTTAAACACTCAACATACCTCACTTTAGCACACTCAACATGCCTTACTTTAACACACTCAACATATCTTACTTTAACACACTCAACATATCTCACTTTAACACAATCAACATATCTTACTTTAACACAATCAACATATTTTACTTTAACACAATCAACATATCTTACTTT